>NC_089793.1:57500187-57525187 GCF_040412425.1 Macrobrachium rosenbergii
TTTCATTACTCTTCGACATTTTATGAAGGACCTTCCGACTCAAGCAAATTAAATGTGGGTGTAACAGCATCCTTAGTTCTATTTTCTCTGTAGAAACTCCGTTTGGAGAAATGATGCAAATATCAAAGCCGCAACAGCAGCCACTTCATCATTTAACCAATGAAACAAAGACAAATACACTAAGCCTAAGACCTCTGCAGTATCTGTCACAGCACTTACGTTAAAAAAATGTTAATCAACATCTCGTCAACCCTTCTACGTCTATCGCCCCACTTCCCACCACGTGTTCCACCACTTCTACCCCCGGCCCCATGCCAGCTCTGTATTGTTTTATTTTTCGGATTCTTTTTATATCTATATATCTCCCAAATTCAATTTTTATCACTCACATAATAGTGGCCACATTTCATCTTCATTTGCTTCCAGTGTCGACGTTCCGCTTCCACAGTCCCTTCCTACATGGCTTCACAATAACTGAACATTTACATGCTCTCCCTCTGTCACCTGAATTTGCGCAGAGCTTCTGCTACAACCACTGCGCCACCTGGTCGCTTCGTCACATTTTTACTCCCTCTAACCTCCTAAATATTTGGCTACTTCCATCCTTCCACCATCCATGATGTTAGCTCCCAAACAGTCTCACTGGATTAAAGGTCCTGACATTACCTCTCAGCTTTATCAACTTACAATATTTTGCAGCCGTTTTCATCAGTATATTTAGTTTCTCTTCTTTATCACCAGTTAACATGTACGATCCCTAAAATCAGGCATTCCAAACTCTATTCACTATTTCTAGTTCTGTTCCAAAAAAAATTTCATATCAGTGGTAGAGAGAGAGAGAAAGACAGACAGGCAGAAAAGAGAGAGAGAGAGAGAGAGAGAGAGAGAGAGAGAGAGAGAGAGAGAAAGACAGTCAGGCAGAAAGAGAGAGAGAGAGAGAGAGAGAGAGAGAGAGAGAGAGAGCAGCATAAGATGCTTTACGTTAACCGTAATAATGTTCCATACGTAATAATCTGTGATATTTTATTTATCAGTTGCTACAATTTAGAATTAAATTGCCATTTTCATTTAGCATCCCATGGCATTGGAGGTCCTAAGCGTCCTCTTATTTACAGCATTCTGTAATAATTGGTAAATGAAATGTTGTTAGACGATGAATTTAACAGAAAACGACAAAATCCAGAGAAAATATACTGACGATATCTTAGCCGACACACTAACGGAGAGGAGAGATCAAAGACTTATGGTGCTAATGTATCTGAAAAGTTTGAGGATATAAATATATATACACACACACACACACACACACACACATATATACATATATATATATATATATATATATATATATATATATATATATATATATATATATATATATATATATATATATATACATTCTTAAATATGTACACACACACACACACACACACACACACATATTACACACACACACACACACACACATATATATATATATATATATATATATATATATATATATATATATATATATATATATATATATATATATATATATATATATATAAATGTGTGTGTTTACACAAAGGTCATGCTAATCTCTTGAAGAAGAAATTGCTGTTTCCTGATACTGAAGATAAAAGAGAAAAAATTTGCTCTTGTAGTTTGAATCTCTACTGACAGTTACAAATATTAGAAATAGTAACAGGTTTATATAAAATTTAATTTATTTGAGGCCGAATTCATTCAATGGGTTTGTCATTTTTGTTATTATATTAAAACATCTCTTGACAACAAAGTTAATGAGGAAAATGCATAATCGCGCTAACATCATCAAGATGACCAATTATCAAGGTTGACAAATAGATACAAATTATGATATTAATAATCCTATGATCTTCAGGCTCTCAGACGTGATGGTATTTTGGTATTTCAAATATAAATCTGTGACAGAAGAAATCACTTTCAAAAACAGTTGATTTGTAGAATCAAAATAACCGGAGAAAACCTATAAGATAAACAAAAGACTTGAGAAAAGTATAAACAAGAAAGGCATTTTTTACTCATCTTTTTCCCTTGACACCTTTCCATCTCCAAGTTACAATAAGAATTCTTTCTATTTTTTTGCGCGGACAATGCAAAATTAGATTAGTCCAATCTAACGTCTTTTAACGTTAAATTTATTATAATTTTTCCGTTAAAAGTGGGGAATGGGAATGAAAGAACAGATAGATATATGGAGAGAGAGAGAGAGAGAGAGAGAGAGAGAGAGAGAGAGAGAGAGAGAGAGAGCGCAAACTGCAACCATGAAATGCACGAGTTATGCGAAGCCCCAGACAGAAAAGACGATGACCTTTTACAGAATAATAAATATCAACCCACCCCCTCAATCCCTAGAGATCAAAAAAACACACAGAAGGAAGATGATCATTATATGGAGACAAGGGAAAAAGTCTGTCAGCAAACAGTGAAATTAAAAGAAAATGACGATCGTTCGGGAGAGAAGAACAAGAATTAACTCGGGATGTTTAAGAACAGGAGCATGAGCCAGTTGACACAAAGTAATGTTATTGAGACGACAGAGAGAGAGAGAGAGAGAGAGAGAGAGAGAGAGAGAGAGAGAGAGAGAGAGAGAGAGAGAGAGAGAAAAGAAAACAAAATTTACAAGTGGATATGGTCTTTAACAAGAAGCAAGGAACGTGATTTAGATATTAACAATTTTCACTGCAAATTTGTATTTGAGATAAAAAAAAAATTTCTTTTAGCTAATTTCCATCCCACAGTACCTGCAAAACGAGGGACTTCTGGTTGTCTCGGTGGCAATTAAGACCTTGAACTCTCTGAGTATTTAGATCTTCTGCTATTATCATAGTTTAATAAACGAGAAGTTGACTTATGCTGTCAACTTGGAATGCATTTATCCCTGTCGACATTCGACATTTTCTTTATTCTGCATATTTATAAAGCTTTGGTTTTACTAAGTAAAAATTTCATTCAAATTGGAATTCGAAATTTCTCTGATTTAAAAACAAAAGTCCCTGAATTTTTTAATGATGAAACAAATTGTACATTCGAGAAACAGTTTCGTGAAAGAATCTTCAGTATTATGCCTCATTTTGTAGTTGTAGATATTAAACTTCCGCGTAGTTGTTGAAATCTTTGCTGCTGACCTTTTTCCGGGTCGCAGGAACCTTCATTCATATAGGCTGTCAGCTGACTGATAAGGCGTTGCAGTAAGTGGGTCGACCCCTATTTTACGAATTTTTCAAGCAATTAATTGCTGTCGGGCCTTATAGCTTTAGAGAAACAATTATAGCCTTCGAGATAGATAAAATTAGAGAGAAAACGTAAAGTTTAGTCTTTGTTAAAAGTGAATAGTTTATCTTCTGCATCTTTCTTTTCAGTTTCCCCGTAAATATGAAAAATACTTTCTGCCCTAAGAGGCGTCATCCAGCATGCAGGACCTTCTCTAGCGTTCTTGCTCGAAGATCTACAACAAAGATGCAGTATCAGTTAGTTGCTTTTGATTAATGTACTTTGAAATTTGTGGAAAATTCTTCAGGATTTTTTCTAAATATTGGTTTCGAAATCATCAAACGGGAGGCTGATGTTTACCTTCGTTATCAGTTCACCCTGCAATAATGACGGTCAGGAAAACAAGAACACAAAGGAATGAAGGTTTATTGAGAGATAATATCGACACAAGAAGCTCTCTCTCTCTCTCTCTCTCTCTCTCTCTCTCTCTCTCTCTGTAATAGCTGGGTGGAAATCGATCCGGACAATGGACTTGCATAAGCTTAGGGAGGCTGTAATTGTAATCGAAAGGTAATATCAAGGTGAGACGTCTCTTACTTTCAGATAAGATGAGGACTGATCAACTAATGGGAGTCTTAATCAATTAGTTTTCCAACACAAGGCAAGAAGAGGTTAAGATCATTTTTATCTGCTTTAGTTCTTAACATTTTTGTGACTTCCTATTACTTTATATAATCTTGATTTCTCAAAATTCTAGTACTTTAATATATTGCTTAGGATGTCACTTTGGTCCACCACTATGGTTTCCAAAAGAAAACAAAACAAATATTTTCAAAACAAACCAGAACCGTACTTCTGCTTCCTGAGACACACAGCAGCTCAAGACTAGAGGAATATGACGTTTTATTTCTCTCTTTCCATGGCGCATACAACTTTCGAAGCCTTTCCATGAACAATTTCTCTATATCAAAGTGAGGGGAATGAGGTAATGATAAAATAAATCTGACTACTAAACGGATTAACAACACCAAGCTCAAATGTCACGGTTATGTTGGTAAAAAACGGGGATCAATTATATGACAAGTCAGCTGGAACATTTAGGCCATGCACTATCTGGCCGTTTTGCTGGTTAGTTTTATTTTTTAGTTTATGTGAGAGATTAAATGTGAAAATCATAGCTGTAAATGTGTTTTTGCAGGTGCAAATTTCATAAACACCTCTCTGTAAGTTCCTATCAGTTTTATTTTATAACACAGGAAGGGACGCGACTACATTACTACTTGTCCAAAAGGTGGCGTTAGTCGTTTTCCTAGTTTGGATGATGCAAGGTTCAAATATGACTGTAATGAGCTCCACTTCTCTGGGTTTTTTCATTTGATATAATAATCATGATCTTTGAGTTATTCATAAATGTACATCAGAGCTGCAAGTAATTGCCCTTAGAGAAGTGATGGGATTGTCTTAGATTCATTTTCCTCACAAATAAATTGCTTTGAGCATGTTGAATAATTACATCTGGGAAATAGGTTCCTACTGGACAACAGGATGCAACCCACAACTTGCTGGGTGAGAGACGGGGAACTACCCGACCAGGCAAAAAAAAAAAAACGAAGTTACCTGAAAGCCTGAACCCTTTCACAAAAGTTTTACCCAACTTTCTGACTAACCAAGAGACCCATTGAAGCAGTGAATTCGAATTAGTCCTCGCAGTGACCTTTTACTGCACACACACACACACACACACACACACACACACACACACACATCTTCTTCTTCTTCTTTATCTTCAGCTTTTCCCATCTTTATATGGTGTCGCTCTTTGTTATTAGTCTTCCTCATCTTCTGCGATCATGCACCATTACCTCACTCACGTTCTCCATCTCATTCTTGGTCTACCTCCCTCCTTGTTCCAGGCTCACACACACACACACACACACTCACACACACACACACACACACACACACACACACACATATATATATATATATATATATATATATATATATATATATATATATATATATATATATATTTATGCAACAGAAGGATTCCGTGGAAAGCGGAGTGGAATAATGAATAGGTAGACCAGTACTTGAGGAAACAAAAGTTTTTCTAGTTCAAAGACACGGTGCCCAAAGACCTACAGTCACCTGTAGTCTTTAAGTATGCATGTAGTTGCTGTAATGCAACTTATATTGGTAAATGAAAACGCCAGTTTCGGGTCAGTGCCTTTGAATTCTTAGGCCGATCAATTAGAACAAAGAGGCCACTTAACAAACAGGCATTTAGTGCCATTTGAAACATTATATACTTTTGGCGATCATCAGTCATTGGTCCAGCGAAAAACCATCACTCTGTAATAATGAACAGTCAGTTGAGTTGCTTTGTTTTTAATTCTGTGTCTATCTTCTGTAACTATCTTTGTATTTGCCTTGTATTCCTCTCTTGCCTCTTGCTATAGGTTAAACGGTACTGTTCAATTTTAATTCTTGGTAGTTAGTTCTGATGTTTAATTTTATTTCATTTTAATGAGTGTTTTTTCTTTCATTGTATTTATTTGTTATTTTAGATGCCTGATGATGAGGTGTGTTAGAACCTCGAAACTAGTCGCAATAAAGAATGTTTCCTCAAGTACTGGTCTACCTATTTATATATATATATATATATATATATATATATATATATATATATATATATATATATATATATATATATATATATATAAATAATTTATATATACATACATACATACATATATATATATATGTGTGTGTATATACATATTGCTGGTCCGTAGGTTTCTCTCAATTTAAACTTCAACCTCTTACCAGTTGTAGAGTGGTCCCACCTTCAGGTAGGGTCAAGAAAATGGTCGTAGTGTAGCAACTTCATATCTCAAGACCTTCTGTGACCACCACTTCGTGAAGAAATCTGCGTTTGGTTTAAAAAAAAATATGTCTGTCTATCTAGCTATTTATCTGTCTGTGTGTCAAAAAGATTATTATCAGAATAAAATATGAAGGACGAGTGAATTTCGATGGAACATTATAAGTGATGGGGACATCATTCGCCTTCGAATCCTGTATCCGAAATATTTCAAGATCACTTACAGATGCCTAGAAATATGCGAAACCCTTAGAAGTATATGAAACAAAACCAGTTTCTAAATTAGTAGCTCGGGTAACTGAAAGAGAATCTTTGTCTCTTTAAATTCCTTGAGTAATTATTCGTTAACGCAGTCAACTATTCTTTTCTTTTCACAAAATATTAAAACAACTTCATTTGTTAGGTGGGTATTATAAGAGGGCCATAGCCATACTTTTTATTTCATGTACAATCTTTTTACGAGGTTTCGTTCAGTAATGTTCAAAATTTCACTTATTTTAACCATTGTTGTTATCCTTTTCATCGAGCAAAAAAAAAAAAAAAGTTCCTCGCTCATTGATTCCCCCTCTCTCTCTCTCTCTCTCTCTCTCTCTCTCTCTCTCTCTCTCTCTCTCTCTCTCTCTCTTTGTATAAATGAGGTCTTTGTTTGAACCATTGCAATCATCAATTTCTTTCACTTTCATCTCTTTGTAGTTATTTTTCATTCCATTTTCTTTTTTACATCCTCAGTTTTTCAGCATCTCTTCATTTTTCCTTCCCCCTTCCTTTGATCCCTGATTTTCCCGTCATTATTAAGTCAGGTTTCGCTTCTGAACATAAAAAAAAAAAAACAGATACTTCACCCACTCTCTTTAAGAGAATTTTTTCCTTCATCTACGGACTACTCATAAACCTTCACAACCATCCACATCTGCTGTTATTACTTTTCAAGATCGAGCACAGCGAATGTAAAGACACGTCTCTATTTTTATTTCGCTGGGAACTTTTCTCCTTCGGCTACAAAGCAGTCGATAACCACTATGTGAGGAAATGTCCGCAGCTCTCTCTCTCTCTCTCTCTCTCTCTCTCTCTCTCTCTCTCTCTCTCTCTCTCTCTCTCTCTCTCTCTCTCTGTAGGTCCCATTAAGGATAAACAAAAATCACTTCCCCTCCTCCCCTTTATCTCATTGCAGCAAACCCCCTTCCCCTTCTCCCAGCCACTGGCTAACCGCGTAGCCCTCCAGCCTGGGGCCTTAGTCCTGTTACATCAGAGGAATTTCCTAACGAAACCGCTACTCCCTTTCACATATAAATCTGGTGTTGTCGAGCTCTGGTTGTCAATTTCGTCAAAGGAGAAGAATAATAAAAAATAAGGATGCCATATCTCCTCTCTTGTTAATGGGACTGCAGCAGTCCCATAGCGATATGGATTTGCATTTTTGTACGTAATTCTAATGAGGAGTGTATATAATGTCAGTTCCTGTTTACTTTGCTATCACTTTTAATTTTAAGTGTATATTACCAGCTTCTGTTGTCATTTCATTATCATCACTCAAGCCTTTCATGTTTTGCGTTCACATTCATCAAACCTGAGAATAGTAAGATTATGAAAAATTATCATAGTTTTATAAAATAAAGAATACAAAACGTCATTAAATTAAAATAGCAACTATTCTTACTCATAACGTTGCTATATTAAGGCCGCACTGAAAATATTACACTTTATCCAGTGTTTGATTTGGTTTTATATTATTATTCATCAATTTTTATGGAATAGCTGAAGAGATGGAAAATACGTTCAGCAGCCTTTAGAAAATAAGTGAAAAAGGGTAAAAGCAGAACAAAGAAAAGATATATCATGGAAAGCATTAATTAAAAAGGTCTTTTAATATGATACCGGCCACACCTCGAAACAAATCCTTTCGTTGACTCAGATACTTGTATTTTTATAATATCAACTCACCTCGTCTCCCTTCTCGATAGTTCATCTGAACTAGACCAAAGTCATCTTAACCCAATTGAGCATTAATACAAAAAACAGCCAATTCTATACCCCCTGCCTTTCAGAAAATTTAGTTTGCTCATCTGCACTTTTTTATCACATCTTGATTCATATACAAGCATTAAGCTTCCTTCCTTAATATCCCGTTGAGATCAAGCATAGGGGGAATTTTTAGTTGATAACAAACAACGGCGTGGTTTCTGTAGTTAACATACTCAACTACAGTGGTCTATTTTAGTTTCGGCCAACAATGATTTATATCTTTTTCATGCTCCCACAAACAAATCCCCGCGAACTCAGCGTATTTGTCTTTCGATATCTCTGCCATGCCATTCTCTTTTTTATAATCCTTCCGTTGTTCTGGCCTTCTGCTATTTTTACTTTACTTTTCCTCTTTCAGTCTTATTTTTCTACATCTAAGAAACTGCAAAGCCTTATATATTTCGTGATTTGCAGCTCTGATATCTTAGATCTGGGATACTTGAGGGAGAACTTTAGGAGATTAGGATATCCTAATTATTGGAAGGAAGGGGAACACACCAAGGAAAGGAAAACTATTTTGGGGAGGAAGGGATACAAAGGGACATTTGAAAGAGAGGAAAATAATTACAGCCCTGTTCAACATCACTATTACTCTCTCAAGAACAGACAATTTCAAATTGACAGGCAGTTACAAACACACCTGTGGTGAATACAATATAGCCTACTAGGCTAAACAACTGCTTCCAGTGGTGCTTGCTATCACCCTGTATTGAATCAGTCTACAACCACCCTTTAACTGCAAGCTACAGAACATAAGACTGATCATTCATCCAACAAGTGATGTTGGGCTAGCAGAACTATTCATTCAGTGGTGAATGAACACATTAGAATAGATAGGTTACTCTAGGTTAGCTAAGTAATCACTGGCCTAGATGTTACTTATGAACTGTAAAGTTTCTGAGGTACTTAGTACTATACTAAATCTGTACATTGACAGGTACTGTAGTGGCTTACTCCCACTGGTACAATCACCATAAGTTCTAAGCTTAGGCTAACAACTCAACGCCTACCGTAGCTTGTTGACTTGATGCAAGATATAGCTACTACTATTAGGTCTAGGTTCAAATGAAAAGCTTGTTACAAATTTATAACAAAATATAATTAAGAAAAATATATATATATCTAGTACACCAAAATTACATCACAGGCTTTAACGCTTCACCTTACTGAACATCACGTTTATTACTTAAATGTAACTGAAACATATATAGCTAGTATGAAAATCAAGAGTCCACTTGGTAGGTAAGCAATGTAAACACGAAATAGGCTATCAGGGTACTCTAGTTAATGAAAATCTCAAACAAGTCAGTCATAGGTAGGTATTACTAAAGCTTATTGCTAAGGTACCAAAATCTCAATGAATATAAGATTTACAAATATGATTCCCACAGCTACCAAGGTCTTGGAGATAGGACATGACTATCTTTTTCGAAAAAAACATAGTCTTACAAACATGGAAGACTTATCTGTAGCTGTTCCAGACGCCTTCTGCCTGCCGGGAAACAACGACATTAGAAATGACTCGTGGCAAATAAGTCACAGTTAAATAATGAGATAAGCGTTACAAAATGATATTGTCCCTTCATAAACTCAAATTAGCTTTACAAATTTAATACTTTCACTCATGACAAATGGAACATTACAATTTTGGTTTCATACTGATGATGACAAAGTTACAATCTCAAATATAAACTCAAGCACAGAAGGGCAATCTCATAACAAACTTTATGCCAAAATATACATTTTTTCATACAAACTAAAGTTCCAATACTTCTGCAAACTTAAACTTCACTTTTAGGTTACACAAACAAACAAAACAAATCAAGTCCTCAATCACAGAAACTCTGCATGGATTCACATATACACAGAAATTGTGTGTGGTTTCTCAAATCACCACACTCTCCCCCCAAAAAAGGGGTGTAGGACAAATCTAACTACTGTACGTAAGGCCTCACAAGAGATCATTATCTATTAAATCTCTGCGCAACTGTTCCGCTTTGCATGCGGCATGGCGTTTCGGCCTAGGCGGTGCATTGGGTACTGCCGGAGGAATCGGTGATGCTATGGGTTCCACATCAGGAATCACCTCATGATGCAATTCTAATGGAATTAATTTGGAAATAGGTCTCATATATTCTACATCTGCTGTATGAACTATCGCACTCCGGACAACATCATCATTGCCCTTTATTAACTGGGTAACTAACCCTAAAGGATAATTGGCTCTAGTCTTATTTTCTATTAGCACAAGTACTAAATCACCAACTTTCACCAAACAAGATTTGTCTTTGGCACAAGTTAAATGTCTTTCCTTCAGTGATGTGAGGTAAGAATTCATCCACACTTTCTCATACTTCTTCAATAGGTCTGACAGTCGAGCATACTGTACTCTCAAATCCAAATTTTCTCTATATGGAACATCCGCTCCAAAGGAATTCAGAGGTGGGAACAGGGTTACTGTTCTTCCATATATCAGATGAGAAGGACTGAGATACTCCTCTCGGATGTCTTCTGACAAATAGGTAAGTGGACGAGAATTGATAATACACTCAATTTCGCATAAAAGAGTGCGTAACTCATTAAATGAGATGCGTTTCTTAAAGAGAGATTTATGAAGGCTACTCTTGACACTTCCAATCAGTCTCTCAAAGAAACCACCACTCCATGGTGAACGAGGGGTGTTAAATTTCCACACTATGTTGTTATCTTGCATATATGTTCTTACTTCTGGTTCATCTTTGATATCATTAAGAAATCTCTCTGCTCCTCTAAAATTGGTACCGTTATCAGAAATGACAACAGACGGGACACCGAACCTTGCACCAAATCGGCGAAGGGCTAATAAGAATTCTGAGGTAGTAAGAGAACTACACAGTTCTAGATGTACTGCTCTTGAGGTAGTACAGGTAAACAGGCAAACATATACTCGTTCACTGTCACTAGCAGTTGCAGGATCAACAATAGTTATAGATCCAGTAAAGTCTACTCCAACAGAACTGAATGGTCTGACATATCGGACTCTCTCCTCTGGTAGGGAGGTGGACCTGGTTGAGGGATAGTCTTACCAACTACCTTTCTACATAGCACACATTTACTAATGATATTCTTTATAATGACTCTGGCTTTTGATATCCAAAATTGCTGTCTAAGACCCAGCAATGTTTGACTTAACCCACAATGACAATGATGATTATGATAATGAGTTATGATTAATTTGGTCAAGGGATGTTTGCAGGTAAATAAATTGACATTGTGTTTCAGGAGACAGATCTGAGTTCTGTAATCTACCTCCACAACAAATCAACTGGTCTTCATTCATAAACATATCAAGTTGCTTGGCCAAATTCAAAATTTCTGTAGCTGGTTTAGGACTCTTCTCTGGCTGTTTCAAATATTCAAATAAAGTAGGAAAACTCTGTAACTGAGCTAATCTTATGCAGGAATGTAAAGTATTCAACTTGAATTTATCAGGGAAATACTTATTACAAAATTTCATGACTTTTGATATCACTCTCATTACTTTAGTAAGTGGAATATCTTCCCATATCAAATACAGGACAAATAGGTTGGATTATGTTTGGTTCTACTAAAATTTCTGATACTACTGCAGAATTGCAAACAAATTCCTTCTGAGGCGGGTACTCCAAAGGATTAAGCAAAAATGAAGGTCCATGTTTCCACATCAAACTGTTAGCTAACTTTGAAACGGTAACACCTCGAGTTACTAAATCTGCAGAATTCTGACTGGAGGGAACATGTAATATGCACAAATTATAATCTCTTCGTAAGGTGCGAATTTCAGCAACTCTATTTCTCACAAATACTTCTGAAGATTTATCATGATATACCCAACTAATTGTGACTTCACTATCAGTCCACAATGTACAACTTCTAAATCCAAATTCATTGTTGGATAAGAGGGTCTCAGCTAATCGTGTTGCAAGTGTGAGTGCAAGTAATTCTAATTTGGGAATGGTAAGTGGAGGGCTTGGTGCTACTCGAACTTTACTCATAAGGAGATTACTAGATTTGTTTCCTGAATCCACAGCATAAGCTACTAAACCATATGCTACTGCTGATGAATCACAAAAGATATGTAAATCTGAAATGTTTGATTAATTACACATCTTGGGAATTTAATGGTAGAGATCTGACTGAGACTCTGGCAAATGCTCTGAAAGTCTTGAACTAATGACTCGGGTAACTGTTCATCCCAAGAATATTTACATTTCCAAAGCTTCTGTATAAATAACTTTCCCTTGATCAAAACTGGTGACAAAAATCCTAATGGATCAAAAACACTAGAAATTACAGATAATGCTAATCTTTTGGTGATTTGATGATGCATACACTCCTCCTCACATACTTTCTTACTTTGGTACAATGATATTTCATCACTGACAGAATTCCATGAGATACCAAGAACATTAACATCATGTAAGTTTAGTTTCTCCTGATTAATACCAATATCTTCATTAAATTTTGAATTGTTACTCACCCAACATTGTAATGGCATAGATGCTTCAGACATAATACAGTAGCATTAATTTGAGGATAGTCACTCTTCAGCTGGTCTACATGTACATAAGTATGAGCAAAGTTGTCTACATAAAAACGTGAAATCAAAGCTTTTGCTAATGGATTAGAATGATTCTCTAGGTGATAGGTTAGTATTTTCTGAAGTAAAAATGGAGATGATGTTACACCAAACAAGACTACTTTAAATCTATAGGTGACAACTTTCTGAAGCATTTGATCGTCATACCATAAAAACCTACAATAGTCCCTACAATTTGGAGAAATACCTATGCGTAAAAATGCTTTTGATATGTCTGCAACAACTGCTACCGGGTTAGTACGAAATTCAACAAGAGATTCAACAAGTTTACTGGTTAGGCTAGGTCCAGTTAACAAGCAATCATTCAAACTCTTTGACTTTGAGTCTGCTTTACTAGAAGCGTTAAACACTACTCTAATTGGAGTGGTAGGGGAATTCTTGTACACTGAATGATACGGAAGATAATAAGTCAATCCATCTATGACTTCTGGTTTGTCTACTTCCTCTATGAATCCCAAATCTAAATACTCACTGAATATCTTGGAATACTGTTCATAAATTCCTGGACGAGCAGCAAAGGATTTGGAAAGTGACTTCAACTGACCATAAGCTTTACGATAATTAGTCGCTGGTCTTTCATCACTCTTGAATGGTAACTCGACAAAATATTGATTGCCTACCCTTTGGCAAGTAGATTCAAAGTGACGTACTGACTGAGTTTCCTCTGGTGTAAGGGTTTCTGTCTTTATACCTACAACATCAAGTTTCCAAAGGTTTTCAATTTGATTCAATTCTGACTCTGGTAACTGAACTCCAATACGTGCGCAAAACGAATGCTGAACGCTAATGTTATTAACAGTCTGAGAGCCATCTGCCCATTTTGGCATAGGTCCAAAAATAATGGAACCTGCTGGACTACTTAAAAGTACAACTCCTGAACAAAAAGTACTGTTTGTCACAAATCTAGAGTAATAATCAGCACCTATTACAAGTCCGATATCACTGATGACATCTGAGTTAATATATGGATCAGCAAGTTTGATTCCCTTTTCTTTGAGTTTCTTTGCAACATTAGCAATACCAGGTATATGTAACTCAGTATTCACTTCATCATAAACTACAGCAAAAATAGGAATACGCTGTGTACCAACACGCACAACAACACGAACGACGTCACAGGTTACAGTCTGAACATGATTACCAAATGCGATAAGTTTGAGCGAAATGGAGTACATCGGTTTCAACTTGAGACGGGATGCTAAAGCAGAATGAATAAAGGTGCGCTGGGCTCCAGTGTCTAAAAAGACACGAACTACTTCCCGGACACCTGATCCTGAAATCTTAACTATAGCGGTAGGAAGTGCTGTTGAGGTCAAAGGAACTTTCTCGGTCTGAGTATCAGTCTGTACTGAACTGACAATACTGTTAGAATTTTCAGCTACAGTTACGGTTCTAGACCCTTTACCATTACCGACTAACACCTGACTGGTAGGAGACTCACTGCTACTTAGGTTAGATCCTTTATTAGATGTTACCTGGGAAGGGTTAGTTGCTACTTGGTTAATAGAGGCACTACCATTGATTAGTTTCATACAAAGAAATGTATGATGTTTTCCACTACAATGTCTACACTCTGGTGTTACTCTACAATCTGAAGCTCTATGACCTTTCTTCATACACACAAAACAACAATCTAAATCTCTTATTCTATTTTTCCTAGATTCCCATGTAGGATACTTTGAACAAAAGCTTAGAACTATGGGTTTCTGAACAAAACATACAAGGCCTATTCCATGAGGTCTGAACTTTAGATGAATTTGCCGTGTTAACATTTGACTTTTGGGAAGACACTGTTACTTGCTTGGAAATGCTATTGGTCTTATTAAAGTTTTGATTATGTCTTGTCTTTGAATGTGAACTTAAATTTGAAGTCTGATTACCCGTTGAGTTTACAGACTGATCTGAAAGGGACTGGGAACATTCCATGACTTTTATAAGATGACCAATTCCATTTGAAAGCTGTTGCAGTGTCAGGTCATAAGTACTGTACTTATTGAATAGATACTCTAAAGTTTGAACACTAAGTTTCTTGGAAATTATATCTTTGAGCAAGTAGTCATCACAAGGTACTTTGGTTACACTTTCTATTTGCAATAACAAACGTTCAAATGTTAAACGAAAATCTGTTAAATCTTTAAGGGTATGTTCTGGGGGTTTCATATTCATAAGCTGTAAATGTAGTTGTTGCAGCAATTGCTTATCATCTGCAAATCTAGACTTCAACAATTTAAGGGCAACACTATAATTATCATTTGTTATGGATAAGCCTTCTATGGTTCTATAGGCTTTACCTCTGAGATAGGATCTAAGCATATTAAATTTCAACACTGGATCAATGTCTTGACGACTATCAATGAGGCTACTAAAGGAATCCCAAAAACTGTTCCAATGACTTAATTCCCATTAAATTCAGGAATCTTTATTTCTGGTAACTTAGGATGGGGAAGGTGCTTTGCAGGTACTACCACTTGACTAGGAGTGGGATTAGAGAAAGTTTGTCCCACAGGGGTGACTGAGCTAATCTAGAGTCTATAGCAGACTTAAGATCCGTTTGTAGTTTCCATGCATTACGTTTCAATGCTCTGTGGTCTCTACACTCCTTATCATATTCAGAACTATCAATGGCATCTTGGCAAACTGACCATAAGTTTTCAAAGGACTCATATTCCCTTGCTAACTGAGATTCAGAAAACTGTAAAGAACGGAGGGTAGGTGAAGGAGTTACTTTAAGTTCATCTTCTAATAAGGAAATGATATCCCTCAGGTCGTCACAAACAACCTTATATCTAAGATATGACTTGATTCATCAACCGCAGCAGCCATTACTACTGACAAGGTTAACAAAATATATCACAAAATCAGATCACATACAAAACATTCCCACTAAGGAACAAATCAGGTTTACGTACATAGGCTAGGCTATGCACAACACAAAATAAATGATAGTCAAAAGTAATTGACGTTACAAAAATGGGTAATGTAGTAGGCTAGGCTACATAACAGTAACTTGGTACAAATTTCTTAAATCCTAGAAAAGGTACACAAAATCCAAACCAAGTAGGTAAATTTTCTCAAGCAAACATCTGCTCATAGCTAATCTGAACTTATTCTCCAGACCTAAGAAATCATATTTGTAAACACTGTCGCAAGTAGGTTAGGCTAATTAACATTATATCCGGTTCGAAGGACCAAAGTTCAAGGGTGTGGTGAATACAATATAGCCTACTAGGCTAAACAACTGCTTCCAGTGGTGCTTGCTATCACCCTGTATTGAATCAGTCTACAACCACCCTTTAACTGCAAGCTACAGAACATAAGACTGATCATTCATCCAACAAGTGATGTTGGGCTAGCAGAACTATTCATTCAGTGGTGAATGAACACATTAGAATAGATAGGTTACTCTAGGTTAGCTAAGTAATCACTGGCCTAGATGTTACTTATGAACTGTAAAGTTTCTGAGGTACTTAGTACTATACTAAATCTGTACATTGACAGGTACTGTAGTGGCTTACTCCCACTGGTACAATCACCATAAGTTCTAAGCTTAGGCTAACAACCCAACGCCTACCGTAGCTTGTTGACTTGATGCAAGATATAGCTACTACTATTAGGTCTAGGTTCAAATGAAAAGCTTGTTACAAATTTATAACAAAATATAATTAAGAAAAATATATATATCTAGTACACCAAAATTACATCACAGGCTTTAACGCTTCACCTTACTGAACATCACGTTTATTACTTAAATGTAACTGAAACAGATATATAGCTAGTATGAAAATCAAGAGTCCACTTGGTAGGTAAGCAATGTAAACACGAAATAGGCTATCAGGGTACTCTAGTTAATGAAAATCTCAAACAAGTCAGTCATAGGTAGGTATTACTAAAGCTTATTGCTAAGGTACCAAAATCTCAATGAATATAAGATTTACAAATATGATTCCCACAGCTACCAAGGTCTTGGAGATAGGACATGACTATCTTTTTCGAAAAAAACATAGTCTTACAAACATGGAAGACTTATCTGTAGCTGTTCCAGACGCCTTCTGCCTGCCGGGAAACAACGACATTAGAAATGACTCGTGGCAAATAAGTCACAGTTAAATAATGAGATAAGCGTTACAAAATGATATTGTCCCTTCATAAACTCAAATTAGCTTTACAAATTTAATACTTTCACTCATGACAAATGGAACATTACAATTTTGGTTTCATACTGATGATGACAAAGTTACAATCTCAAATATAAACTCAAGCACAGAAGGGCAATCTCATAACAAACTTTATGCCAAAATATACATTTTTTCATACAAACTAAAGTTCCAATACTTCTGCAAACTTAAACTTCACTTTTAGGTTACACAAACAAACAAAACAAATCAAGTCCTCAATCACAGAAACTCTGCATGGATTCACATATACACAGAAATTGTGTGTGGTTTCTCAAATCACCACACTCTCCCCCCAAAAAAGGGGTGTAGGACAAATCTAACTACTGTACGTAAGGCCTCACAAGAGATCATTATCTATTAAATCTCTGCGCAACTGTTCCGCTTTGCATGCGGCATGGCGTTTCGGCCTAGGCGGTGCATTGGGTACTGCCGGAGGAATCGGTGATGCTATGGGTTCCACATCAGGAATCACCTCATGATGCAATTCTAATGGAATTAATTTGGAAATAGGTCTCATATATTCTACATCTGCTGTATGAACTATCGCACTCCGGACAACATCATCATTGCCCTTTATTAACTGGGTAACTAACCCTAAAGGATAATTGGCTCTAGTCTTATTTTCTATTAGCACAAGTACTAAATCACCAACTTTCACCAAACAAGATTTGTCTTTGGCACAAGTTAAATGTCTTTCCTTCAGTGATGTGAGGTAAGAATTCATCCACACTTTCTCATACTTCTTCAATAGGTCTGACAGTCGAGCATACTGTACTCTCAAATCCAAATTTTCTCTATATGGAACATCCGCTCCAAAGGAATTCAGAGGTGGGAACAGGGTTACTGTTCTTCCATATATCAGATGAGAAGGACTGAGATACTCCTCTCGGATGTCTTCTGACAAATAGGTAAGTGGACGAGAATTGATAATACACTCAATTTCGCATAAAAGAGTGCGTAACTCATTAAATGAGATGCGTTTCTTAAAGAGAGATTTATGAAGGCTACTCTTGACACTTCCAATCAGTCTCTCAAAGAAACCACCACTCCATGGTGAACGAGGGGTGTTAAATTTCCACACTATGTTGTTATCTTGCATATATGTTCTTACTTCTGGTTCATCTTTGATATCATTAAGAAATCTCTCTGCTCCTCTAAAATTGGTACCGTTATCAGAAATGACAACAGACGGGACACCGAACCTTGCACCAAATCGGCGAAGGGCTAATAAGAATTCTGAGGTAGTAAGAGAACTACACAGTTCTAGATGTACTGCTCTTGAGGTAGTACAGGTAAACAGGCAAACATATACTCGTTCACTGTCACTAGCAGTTGCAGGATCAACAATAGTTATAGATCCAGTAAAGTCTACTCCAACAGAACTGAATGGTCTGACATATCGGACTCTCTCCTCTGGTGGGGAGGTGGACCTGGTTGAGGGATAGTCTTACCAACTACCTTTCTACATAGCACACATTTACTAATGATATTCTTTATAATGACTCTGGCTTTTGATATCCAAAATTGCTGTCTAAGACCCAGCAATGTTTGACTTAACCCACAATGACAATGATGATTATGATAATGAGTTATGATTAATTTGGTCAAGGGATGTTTGGCAGGTAAATAAATTGGACATTGTGTTTCAGGAGACAGATCTGAGTTCTGTAATCTACCTCCACAACAAATCAACTGGTCTTCATTCATAAACATATCAAGTTGCTTGGCCAAATTCAAAATTTCTGTAGCTGGTTTAGGACTCTTCTCTGGCTGTTTCAAATATTCAAATAAAGTAGGAAAACTCTGTAACTGAGCTAATCTTATGCAGGAATGTAAAGTATTCAACTTGAATTTATCAGGGAAATACTTATTACAAAATTTCATGACTTTTGATATCACTCTCATTACTTTAGTAAGAGTGGAATATCTTCCCATATCAAATACAGGACAAATAGGTTGGATTATGTTTGGTTCTACTAAAATTTCTGATACTACTGCAGAATTGCAAACAAATTCCTTCTGAGGCGGGTACTCCAAAGGATTAAGCAAAAATGAAGGTCCATGTTTCCACATCAAACTGTTAGCTAACTTTGAAACGGTAACACCTCGAGTTACTAAATCTGCAGAATTCTGACTGGAGGAACATGTAATATGCACAAATTATAATCTCTTCGTAAGGTGCGAATTTCAGCAACTCTATTTCTCACAAATACTTCTGAAGATTTATCATGATATACCCAACTAATTGTGACTTCACTATCAGTCCACAATGTACAACTTCTAAATCCAAATTCATTGTTGGATAAGAGGGTCTCAGCTAATCGTGTTGCAAGTGTGAGTGCAAGTAATTCTAATTTGGGAATGGTAAGTGGAGGGCTTGGTGCTACTCGAACTTTACTCATAAGGAGATTACTAGATTTGTTTCCTGAATCCACAGCATAAGCTACTAAACCATATGCTACTGCTGATGAATCACAAAAGATATGTAAATCTGAAATGTTTGGATTAATTACACATCTTGGGAATTTAATGGCAGAGATCTGACTGAGACTCTGGCAAATGCTCTGAAATTCTTGAACTAATGACTCGGGTAACTGTTCATCCCAAGAATATTTACATTTCCAAAGCTTCTGTATAAATAACTTTCCCTTGATCAAAACTGGTGACAAAAATCCTAATGGATCAAAAACACTAGAAATTACAGATAATGCTAATCTTTTGGTGATTTGATGATGCATACACTCCTCCTTACATACTTTCTTACTTTGGTATAATGATATTTCATCACTGACAGAATTCCATGAGATACCAAGAACATTAACATCATGTAAGTTTAGTTTCTCCTGATTAATACCAATATCTTCATTAAATTTTGAATTGTTACTCACCCAACATTGTAATGGCATAGATGCTTCAGACATAATAGCATTAATTTGAGGATAGTCACTCTTCAGCTGGTCTACATGTACATAAGTATGAGCAAAGTTGTCTACATAAAAACGTGAAATCAAAGTTTTTGCTAATGGATTAGAATGATTCTCTAGGTGATAGGTTAGTATTTTCTGAAGTAAAAATGGAGATGATGTTACACCAAACAGGACTACTTTAAATCTATAGGTGACAACTTTCTGAAGCATTTGATCGTCATACCATAAAAACCTACAATAGTCCCTACAATTTGGAGAAATACCTATGCGTAAAAATGCTTTCGATATGTCTGCAACAACTGCTACCGGGTTAGTACGAAATTCAACAAGAGATTCAACAAGTTTACTGGTTAGGCTAGGTCCAGTTAACAAGCAATCATTCAAACTCTTTGACTTTGAGTCTGCTTTACTAGAAGCATTAAACACCACTCTAATTGGAGTGGTAGGGGAATTCTTGTACACTGAATGATACGGAAGATAATAAGTCAATCCATCTATGACTTCTGGGTTGTCTACTTCCTCTATGAATCCCAAATCTAAATACTCACTGAATATCTTGGAATACTGTTCATAAATTCCTGGACGAGCAGCAAAGGATTTGGAAAGTGACTTCAACTGACCATAAGCTTTACGATAATTAGTCGCTGGTCTTTCATCACTCTTGAATGGTAACTCGACAAAATATTGATTGCCTACCCTTTGGCAAGTAGATTCAAAGTGACGTACTGACTGAGTTTCCTCTGGTGTAAGGGTTTCTGTCTTTATACCTACAACATCAAGTTTCCAAAGGTTTTCAATTTGATTCAATTCTGACTCTGGTAACTGAACTCCAATACGTGCGCAAAACGAATGCTGAACGCTAATGTTATTAACAGTCTGAGAGCCATCTGCCCATTTTGGCATAGGTCCAAAAATAATGGAACCTGCTGGACTACTTAAAAGTACAACTCCTGAACAAAAAGTACTGTTTGTCACAAATCTAGAGTAATAATCAGCACCTATTACAAGTCCGATATCACTGATGACATCTGAGTTAATATATGGATCAGCAAGTTTGATTCCCTTTTCTTTGAGTTTCTTTGCAACATTAGCAATACCAGGTATATGTAACTCAGTATTCACTTCATCATAAACTACAGCAAAAATAGGAATACGCTGTGTACCAACACGCACAACAACACGAACGACGTCACAGGTTACAGTCTGAACATGATTACCAAATGCGATAAGTTTGAGCGAAATGGAGTACATCGGTTTCAACTTGAGACGGGATGCTAAAGCAGAATGAATAAAGGTGCGCTGGGCTCCAGTGTCTAAAAAGACACGAACTACTTCCCGGACACCTGATCCTGAAATCTTAACTATAGCGGTAGGAAGTGCTGTTGAGGTCAAAGGAACTTTCTCGGTCTGAGTATCAGTCTGTACTGAACTGACAATACTGTTAGAATTTTCAGCTACAGTTACGGTTCTAGACCCTTTACCATTACCGACTAACACCTGACTGGTAGGAGACTCACTGCTACTTAGGTTAGATCCTTTATTAGATGTTACCTGGGAAGGGTTAGTTGCTACTTGGTTAATAGAGGCACTACCATTGATTAGTTTCATACAAAGAAATGTATGATGTTTTCCACTACAATGTCTACACTCTGGTGTTACTCTACAATCTGAAGCTCTATGACCTTTCTTCATACACACAAAACAACAATCTAAATCTCTTATTCTATTTTTCCTAGATTCCCATGTAGGATACTTTGAACAAAGCTTAGAACTATGGGTTTCTGAACAAAACATACAAGGCCTATTCCATGAGGTCTGAACTTTAGATGAATTTGCCGTGTTAACATTTGACTTTTGGGAAGACACTGTTACTTGCTTGGAAATGCTATTGGTCTTATTAAAGTTTTGATTATGTCTTGTCTTTGAATGTGAACTTAAATTTGAAGTCTGATTACCCGTTGAGTTTACAGACTGATCTGAAAGGGACTGGGAACATTCCATGACTTTTATAAGATGACCAATTCCATTTGAAAGCTGTTGCAGTGTCAGGTCATAAGTACTGTACTTATTGAATAGATACTCTAAAAGTTTGAACACTAAGTTTCTTGGAAATTATATCTTTGAGCAAGTAGTCATCACAAGGTACTTTGGTTACACTTTCTATTTGCAATAACAAACGTTCAAATGTTAAACGAAAATCTGTTAAATCTTTAAGGGTATGTTCTGGGGTTTCATATTCATAAGCTGTAAATGTAGTTGTTGCAGCAATTGCTTATCATCTGCAAATCTAGACTTCAACAATTTAAGGGCAACACTATAATTATCATTTGTTATGGATAAGCCTTCTATGGTTCTATAGGCTTTACCTCTGAGATAGGATCTAAGCATATTAAATTTCAACACTGGATCAATGTCTTGACGACTATCAATGAGGCTACTAAAGGAATCCCAAAAACTGTTCCAATGACTTAATTCCCCATTAAATTCAGGAATCTTTATTTCTGGTAACTTAGGATGGGGAAGGTGCTTTGCAGGTACTACCACTTGACTAGGAGTGGGATTAGAGAAAGTTTGTCCCAGGGGTGACTGAGCTAATCTAGAGTCTATAGCAGACTTAAGATCCGTTTGTAGTTTCCATGCATTACGTTTCAATGCTCTGTGGTCTCTACACTCCTTATCATATTCAGAACTATCAATGGCATCTTGGCAAACTGACCATAAGTTTTCAAAGGACTCATATTCCCTTGCTAACTGAGATTCAGAAAACTGTAAAGAACGGAGGGTAGGTGAAGGAGTTACTTTAAGTTCATCTTCTAATAAGGAAATGATATCCCTCAGGTCGTCACAAACAACCTTATATCTAAGATATGACTTGGATTCATCAACCGCAGCAGCCATTACTACTGACAAGGTTAACAAAATATATCACAAAATCAGATCACATACAAAACATTCCCACTAAGGAACAAATCAGGTTTACGTACATAGGCTAGGCTATGCACAACACAAAATAAATGATAGTCAAAAGTAATTGACGTTACAAAAATGGGTAATGTAGTAGGCTAGGCTACATAACAGTAACTTGGTACAAATTTCTTAAATCCTAGAAAAGGTACACAAAATCCAAACCAAGTAGGTAAATTTTCTCAAGCAAACATCTGCTCATAGCTAATCTGAACTTATTCTCCAGACCTAAGAAATCATATTTGTAAACACTGTCGCAAGTAGGTTAGGCTAATTAACATTATATCCGGTTCGAAGGACCAAAGTTCAAGGGTGTGGTGAATACAATATAGCCTACTAGGCTAAACAACTGCTTCCAGTGGTGCTTGCTATCACCCTGTATTGAATCAGTCTACAACCACCCTTTAACTGCAAGCTACAGAACATAAGACTGATCATTCATCCAACAAGTGATGTTGGGCTAGCAGAACTATTCATTCAGTGGTGAATGAACACATTAGAATAGATAGGTTACTCTAGGTTAGCTAAGTAATCACTGGCCTAGATGTTACTTATGAACTGTAAAGTTTCTGAGGTACTTAGTACTATACTAAATCTGTACATTGACAGGTACTGTAGTGGCTTACTCCCACTGGTACAATCACCATAAGTTCTAAGCTTAGGCTAACAACCCAACGCCTACCGTAGCTTGTTGACTTGATGCAAGATATAGCTACTACTATTAGGTCTAGGTTCAAATGAAAAGCTTGTTACAAATTTATAACAAAATATAATTAAGAAAAATATATATATATCTAGTACACCAAAATTACATCACAGGCTTTAACGCTTCACCTTACTGAACATCACGTTTATTACTTAAATGTAACTGAAACAGATATATAGCTAGTATGAAAATCAAGAGTCCACTTGGTAGGTAAGCAATGTAAACACGAAATAGGCTATCAGGGTACTCTAGTTAATGAAAATCTCAAACAAGTCAGTCATAGGTAGGTATTACTAAAGCTTATTGCTAAGGTACCAAAATCTCAATGAATATAAGATTTACAAATATGATTCCCACAGCTACCAAGGTCTTGGAGATAGGACATGACTATCTTTTTCGAAAAAAACATAGTCTTACAAACATGGAAGACTTATCTGTAGCTGTTCCAGACGCCTTCTGCCTGCCGGGAAACAACGACA
This sequence comes from Macrobrachium rosenbergii, assembly GCF_040412425.1. Classification (NCBI taxonomy): domain Eukaryota; kingdom Metazoa; phylum Arthropoda; class Malacostraca; order Decapoda; family Palaemonidae; genus Macrobrachium; species Macrobrachium rosenbergii. The sequence goes on from NC_089793.1 coordinate 57,524,203, forward strand.
TTAGAAATGACTCGTGGCAAATAAGTCACAGTTAAATAATGAGATAAGCGTTACAAAATGATATTGTCCCTTCATAAACTCAAATTAGCTTTACAAATTTAATACTTTCACTCATGACAAATGGAACATTACAATTTTGGTTTCATACTGATGATGACAAAGTTACAATCTCAAATATAAACTCAAGCACAGAAGGGCAATCTCAAACAAACAAACTCAATGCCAAAATATACATTTTTTCATACAAACTGAAAAGGTTTGTTCCAATCCTGAGACATTGTGCGATAGCAAACTGAGCCGGCATAAAGTTATATCTTCTAACTAAAATCTAAGGACTACTTTAGGTTACAAAACTAAAACCCTTTAAACAAAAAAACGAAAAATAAACAAATCAAGTCCTCAATCACAGAAACTCTGCATGTAACTGGTTCAGCTTCTAGAACGTTCTTTGCTGAAAACGCATTTCCCAGCCTGTGTCTTGTCACCAAGGTGGTTTCTTCGACCCTTGTGGTATGCGAATGTTTCAGCAGTTTCCTATCTGCTGCGTATAGTGAAAATGGACCCTGCGAATAGCTGACCCAACTTTTCAAAGGTCACCTTCGCGAGCCTTTACATATATTTTTTTAAGGAACACTAGATGTGGTAACAGTCTGATAATTTAAAAACCAAAATCATCTGGAATACTGGTTTAGTGTTAGCGATATGCTTTGTGAACCAGCGTCCTAACAACTATTGAGAAGTGACAGATTTTTTAATAAAGATACAGCGATTCCTGTAACACTGGATTTCATCAAAGTGACTAATTATGAAATAAGGTCCTGTAAGAGTTCTGAGCTTTATTTCAGGAATACTGTATGTTTTATCACCTTGATAACTCATGAACTAATGTCCCTGAAAGCATGAGATTTTGTAATTGAGGTAAAACAGGAGAACAAGTTCCATTTAAGCATCAAGTTTTGTATTTTTATAAGAACTAATGATCTAC
>NC_089793.1:57527687-57532687 GCF_040412425.1 Macrobrachium rosenbergii
CACGAAGTCAGAATCACAAGGCTAAATTAACTTAAATTGTTGCTACCTGTCTCACAGAGCATATTTCAAACTAAAACCACGGAAAAACGTAAAAATGGCGACCTGGCCATAGATCTCGTTTTGCAGTTGCAGTTCCCTAGTGTTGCTTTATTGCATTTGCAACTTGCCAGATCAGCTATTAGCAAAGCTAAGCTGGGTACGAGACAATTACGAACCTTATGTGTAAAACCAGCACACAGATCCAGAAAATTCCACGTAAGTAATGTGTTTATCTTAGCAAAACCTTTTTACAATCGTGACTGTTCCTAGGAATTAGAAATAGGACGCATGTATTCACTGAGAGAAAAGAACCGCCGTATTAGATTCGTTAATGCATGCCTTTCAGGATAGGTAGTTAGAAATAACCAGTGCTAACCATCCTTTGCTTCGAGGAATAGTGCGCGAAATTCCTCTGTGTTAAAATCCTTGCCATATTCTTGCTTCGAGGAATAGTGCTAAAGAAATTCCTCTGTGATAACTTTTACGATAACTTTTGCATTTCGAATTAGCGAACTGTTATTTAGGCGCGAATAAATTCCACTTGGGACACGACGAAGTCAGCTTGCATTGCTGAAATTCTCTCAGTGTAGTTAGAATTCGAGTTAGGTGTTAGGAAAGCGAAATTTAAACTCCGTTTATAGGGAAAATTACTAGGCTGTTGTACTGTTATCCTCTCAGACGACTGGGAAATTCTCCGGAATCCCAGACGGTATATAAATATACGGGTTCATTCACCCAGAATCTAAAAACACCTCCGGTGTTGGCCAGACGACCTGCACCCCCCCCCACCCGCCCATGCCCGCGTGTGTAGCATTTTTTTTTTATTTCCCCATTCATTCCCAGCATACATTTTTCTTTGGGTTTCCCGTTAGTAATTTCTAAGTCCTAAGGGACGAATCGTAATTCCAAGTCCTAAGTGACTCCTAAAATTTACGTCGCACGTGGCGAGAATTCCTCCAAATTCCACAAATTCCAAGTCCTAAGTGACTCCTAAAATTCTACGTCGCACGTGGCGAGAATTTCTCCAAATTCCAGTCCTCAGAGACCTAAAATTCTATATCGCACGTGGCGAGAATTTCTCCAAATTCCAGTCCTTAGAGACTCCCTAAAATTCTACGTCGCACGTGGCGAGAATTTCTCCAAATTCCAGTCCTCAGAGACTCCCTAAAATTCTACGTCGCACGTGGCGAGAATTTCTCCAAATTCCAGTCCTTAGAGACTCCTAAAATTTACGTCGCACGTGGCGAGAATTTCTCCAAATTCCAGTCCTCAGAGACTCCTAAAATTCTACGTCGCACGTGGCGAGAATTCCTCCAAACTCCAGTCCTCAGAGACTCCTAAAATTTACGTCGCACTTGGCGAGAATTTCTCCAAATTCCAGTCCTCAGAGACTCATACAAAATTTCTGGACGCGTGGTTCGTTAGGAGAATTTCTCATTCCTGCGGGAACCCAAAATCAAGTCCTTTTGAGACATTATATAGTGTAGTTCACACACATCTAAGCCCTTACGGGACTGATCATTCTAGTTCGTTAGAACAACTCCTTAACTTCACGCTACAGCCGGCCAAGTCCGAGCGTGACAAAATCCAACTACATCTTCCGAGACGCATATTAGAATTCGTTTCGTAAGAACAACCCCGTCTTTCCAAGACACATCCAATTTTAACAAAAGTCTTCTCAGACATATCATATACCCATTATTTCAAGATGGCTAATACCAGAGCCCAACAAAACGAGGATTTCAAATTCTACATGTCCGCTGGGAAGGACATGGGACTATCGGGCAAGATCTGAGAGCATGGGTTCAAGAGCGAGTGGACGATGCCAAGGCGGAGAGAGCAAGAGAACGTGAAGAGAGAGAGAACGAGTTGCCCAAGAGCAGGAGAAGGATAAAGAACGTGCAGAGAGAGAGAGGGAAACGAATTGCCCAAGAACAACGAGGAGAGAGAACGAATCGCTCAAGAGCAGGAGAAGGATAAAGAACGTGCAGAGAGAGAGGGAACGAATTGCCCAAGAACAACGAGAGGAGAGAGACAGAATCGCCCAAGAGAAAAGGGAGGAACGAGAATGGGAAGATCGAGGAGACAGCGCGCCCACGAGCTCCAGATGCTAGAACGACAGCCCGCCACCCCGCCCCTGCCGCGGGAATGAGTGCCCTCAGCCAAGCTCACTCGTTCATGCCAAAATGGACCGAGTCCGAACCCGAAGTATGGCTTGAAAGGGCCGAACGAGTCCTGGAGTGGTGCGATCTCTCCCCGCGGAACTCTCCTTGTTCTCACTAAATTCCTGGGCGGAAAGGCCCTCGTTGCCTACCACGCCCTTCCCGCCGACGATCGGGGAAACTGGGAAGCCGTGACGCCAAGCAGTTACGAAGGCGCACGAGATTACCCCGAGCGGTGGAGGAGACGTTGGAAAGAGCAGCCCAGAGAAGCAGGCCAGACTTGGTCCGATTGGGCGTACCATTCGGAGTGGGCGTTGACAAAATGGCTCGATTCCGAAGGAGCCACTAACACCGCCGAGGTACTGAGCGGTTTAAATTGAGCATTTCCGCGCCACGCCCTCCTGCCCTCGCCACTCATATAGTGGAAAAAGCCCCACCAACACTCACCGAGTGTTGCCGAATAGCAGATATGTGGGAAACCCACCACCTCAAGAAGGATCCATGGGGCGGAAGATAAGTCCCCCGTCCCCTCCTCGGAGGTTCAAATTCCACAAAATGGGAACTCGGGCAAGCCCCTAACTTGCCATTATTGCAAGAAAACGGGCATTCCTCCGAACTGTGCCGGAACAAGAAACCGGCTCCTCTCTCCCGGAAAACCGACAAATAACACGCCACGCCCTCCACAGGGGCAGCGAAAGATTTTAGCCAGACCTTTTGCACGGCGTGCAAGGTCTATGGCCATTCTCCCGCATGGGCAAAATGCCCACGCAATAATAAATCAAATACTCCCACCGTCGCCTTGGCCGTCATAGATCCCCAGTCATTAGGCCCTCCCGCCGAAGGGCCTGTGATACGTGGCCCCTCCACCAGGTAGCGAGCCCGCGCGCCGAGTCACTGCATTCGAGGACTGGCGCACAAATCTCCCTCATCCGAAGGGACAGAGTTCCCCACGGAGCTATCGTCAATAGACGAAAACTCGTCACGATCGAGGAATAAATCAATTTAAATGATACCCCTACGGTCCAATTGAGAGTCATAAGACCTCACCAATCCAAAATTTGCAATCTTGCAGTAGCAAGCCATCTCCCGGAGGCTATGACATCATCCTGGGACAGGACTTTCAGTCCCCGCCGAAATCACGACAATCTAGGGGTCCACATTCCCCGAATGCGCCGCGGGCGCGAGTAATCCTCCCCGCTTCTCCCTCAGCCAAGACTGGCGCCCCTGGGTACCAGAAGGACGTGCAGTCCCCACCAGTGCCACCTGAGTACAATGTACAGTGGCCCCCTCGATCGGTTCCCGATCCCATTCCAGTGCCCGGCCCTGCCTCAGTGCCAGTGCCAGGGCCCCAATCAAATCTCCCTTCAGGAGATGCCAAATTCCTGCCGGTGCCACTTGCATGCCCCCTGAGCAGGGCCAAGCTTCGTCCGTCCTGACCGACGAGCCCAAGAAACCTCTGATAGCGCCTGACTCTGCCTAGTGCCAGCGCCAGAGCGCCACGCCGATCTCCATTCACGGGATCCAACTCAGGACCCCTCTCTTCCCCAGCCTGGCACCGCTACCAGCGCCGGTCAGAGAGACGGTTCCTCCCGACCACCGCGAAGCTCACCTGCAGGTGCGGCCTCGCAACCCGTGCCTGAGCTGGTCATCGTTACCTGCGAGCCGCCACGCCACCCCCCGACCGCCTCCTCTCTGCCCCAGCCCGTCGCCGACGCAATTGCAAGTCAGGATTCTGCCATATCTCACTTGGCCGATGAACTACAAGAGCCGCGACGGATCATGGTAGAACCCGCACGGAACACTCCTGCGTCAGCTGTCGCATCAGCAGGCCCAGGTGGTACTCCGTGCCGCCCTCCGGTCGCGGGCCCTCCGCTTCCCCGGCCGAGGACGACTGTCCCATTAAGAAAGACTCGAGGCGAAATTACCACGGGCGTGGGAATTTCCAGGTAGTTTACAAAGAGCTCTAGAGCTCCCATGGCACCTGTGCCATCATTTCATCTTTCGAAGGTCTTGGCACCCTAATCCAGAAGGGGATGTCAGGCCCTCCTCTATCTTCTTCCGTTCCTCAGGAACTTCTATCTCTTATCACCTTCTATTAATCTTCCTTAAATTATCCCCACAAGAGGCAATTAAATACGGGATACCATTCCCCACACAATGTATAAATCATTAAGAATAACAGAGTGAGAAGTGGCACGCCCTTGCGCCCATACCTTGGCACCGGCGTGCGTGTCAGCCCTCCTGAAGGAGTCGCGCCCTTGGTGCACTTTCCCGCCCTGGGACTGAAGTGATAGTCCGGGCCGTAATTTATAGGCGAAAGACGATAAATTCCTGCCTAACACAATAAAACCTCACTCTTTTTCCTTAGCTCTTCTGCCAATATCATTTACTTTCTTTTAGTCATTTAGTTATCTTTATTTTCATGAATCGCGAGTCATAAACTCTTGCCCTTGTGATTTAAATGCCCCTTTCGTAAGCTCTGAGGGACGTGTCCCGCCTTTCATATGCGGTCAAGTTTTCATTCGTAACGTCTTGGTAATTTTCCTTTTGTTATTATTATCCCTTTTCCCCCTTCCATTCCTTCCAAGATCGCTGGTTGTCCTACCCCACATCTTTTGTCTGCTCGCCCCGTCATAACATTGAGTAGGCAGTAGACGCATAAAATTAGCGTAGTTTAAGGTTAGCGAATTAAAACTCATGAATACTCGCCCGCATACGGCTGTCAAAATCCGTGTGGGGCCGGCTAAGCAAAGTACGTTAAAACGAAGATAAATTATCAATGCGAATATGTATAGTCAT
>NC_089793.1:57537687-57615187 GCF_040412425.1 Macrobrachium rosenbergii
TTTCAGGTTTGTTTTCATTTTCAGATTTCACGTTCCTCGTACACGTTGGATATTCCGTCTTTTACTTACGATTTTCTTCTTTCCTGCCTATACAAACCAACTATCATTCTAATCATTCTTACGTTCCTTGCATAAATTAAGTTCTTTACCAAATCCTTACACAAAGATAAGGAAACAACGCTACGATGTTGAAGAAGCTTTCCCTTTTGGAGTCTAAGAATACCAATTTGATTTATCTCATGAAAAGGAACATAGAATGTTCCTTACCACATTTCATTGTAAAGGCAAGGGAGCTTCCTCCCCTTTTATGGAGCAAACAGTGTAGAAATGATAACTGGCTATGGAGTGAAGGACACAACGGAAAGAATTTTGAAGTTGAATGCTGTCTTGAGTAATTTTCGTTCAATGACCACAGCGGTAATACAGAAAGAAATGTATCTGTTAACTACACATTGAAGGAGAGAGAGAGAGAGAGAGAGAGAGAGAGAGAGAGAGAGAGAGAGAGAGAGAGAGAGAGAGATGAATTGCTTTCCTGTATAAGACATTTTCTAAAGCTTTCCGGTTTCTCTTTGATCGCAGTTCATACTAGGATATATATAACAGCTATATCCGTTGGTTCATTCATTCTTACCCTAATAATATAATAATCTGAATTCCCCACCTTTCACCCAGACCGGTGGCCGACTTTCCTCTTTGGCTTTAGCGAAGTTCTGTGTGAGAAGTTTCATAATAAATCATTATCCAATTTGAGATATTTTTTGTTGCGAAAGTTTCATAACTGTTTCACTTCATTTTTCTGTTACGAAATTTGATTACCTTCTCTTTGACTGCACCCTCAATCCTTTTGAACTATGACCTTTTTGTTTCTATAGTTCATAAAGTTATTAGCTTTTGACTAGTTATCTAGAGTGAGGCAGGGTTCGAGGTAATGGGAGTTCAAAGGATGACGATGAGAGAAATGCGAAGTGCCTTGAAAATCGAGTAGAGAATTAGTTAGAAAGTTTTGAGGCAGTGATTTTTTTTTTTTTTTTTACCGAATTACACTTCTTTGCAAAGATACATTCTATCCTTCTCAGAGACATTGTCATTATTGTCAATATGATTAATTTTTGGAGAGAGTCACGTTCGGTTTCGCATAATAATACTGATAATAATCACTATTATTATTATTATTATTATTATTATTATTATTATTATTATTATTATTATTATTATTATTATTATTATTATTATTAAGCACATTTCCGGTACGTTTATCTCATTTTGTTTTTGTATATATAGTTTTTATTATTTAATTTTGCTGATTACAAGGCATTGTTGAATTTCATCATATCCATCTTATTTATGCATATAATGATACGTAAACCGTGGTTCATCTGTTAAAGAATGGTAACACTTTTCTGTCAGGGCCTTCATTTTGATGAATGTTTTCGCTTTTTGAAGCATTTTGGCTCTTTTAATCTTTTTGATTTAGTGCAAACCTATTAAATTTTCATGAATTTCTTCTGCACCTCTGCTTTGACCTTGAAACCGCTGATATGAAGTTACTCAACATTTGATGTGGATAGAGATATTTTGCATGAGGTTTTCTGAGTATGAATTATTTGATAAGCACTGCTGATTAATTTACAATGAGGAACCTGATCACAGACAAAGCTCTAGTTAAGAGAGGAGAGTTTACTGTCCTTCGATATATGAGTGTAGGAGGGTGGAAAGGTGACAAGTTTTTGTTATTTCCAAGATACGTTCCAGAATCTTCTGTGCAATTTTATCTTAGAAAGACCCTTCTAGGGAATTCAAAACGTGGTGATCTAGAGGGTCATCAATCAGCTATTCGGAGTATTTACGTGTTTATCGATTGTCAAGTATCATTTACCAAGTTCACAGATCTCATCAAAATCTTAATCTTCCATTTTAGTTGTGAATTCATTGGAAATTTTATGTGGCTGAAGATTTCATCATACCACTTTGTGTTTTAAAGCCTTTCCGAAGTGCTTGCCTGACTTTCTTCTTGTTTTTGGCAATATTTATTAGCTTTGTTCTTCATCTGGGTTAAAAAGCCCAGAGTGGTTCTTATTGTACCGTACTATAGGTCGCTTTTTGCAAGAGCATCCGCTTGTTCCTTTTCTTGAATTCCAGTATGTGTTGGAATCCAGCTGAGAGGGATTTGACTGCCTCTGCTCTGGTGCAAAGAGGTTATTGCTCATATGGTAGGGAATGATTTGATGTGAATCTAGAGAGGGAGAGGTACAGGTTTTATTATAATTTGCCGACATTATAGCATTATTAGCACTAAAGATAAGCGCGATGGAGTCAAAAGAATAGTAAATTTCTATTGGCTGGTGAGTACCATTCCCTGGTATGGGTGGGAATACGTGTGTATCTACTACTCGTAAGTTACCGTCCTGTGTATTCTCCGTAACTATCTTCAGGAGCAAGATTTGCGGGCATGAACGCGGTTTGATTCTTGCTGCCGGTCTCGGGTTGCGTCGGTTGTTGGGATCGTCATATTCAGGTTCTTGTCTCCCACTGTATATGGCTCTTCCGTCTAGTTCCTCTAGCCATCTGCGTGGACATCCTGTAGTTTCCTTGAGGGAGAGGGGAGACTGAAATCCTTGTTTCATTGGACTTTAGGAGTAAGCTGTTGCTGATGGATACTTAAGAACTATTTCAGCGTTATCCAGTAATGTCTGACGAGCTGATTTCGGTTGTGCAGGGGTTGCAACTTGGATCATTCTCAGGAGGGTTGCAACTCTGATGTTACCCCTCGAGACATTAAAGAACACATCCTTCGGCGTCTCTCTCAGATCTCTACAGAAATAACCCTGTACTGGTCGCATAAGGGAGGCGTCTTCCGTCAGGTCGGTAGTGGTGCTATGGGCTCCCTTCTCAAGTCTTGCTGGCAAATATGCATAGAAAGAAGACAGAGTCTCCAATACCTAATCAAACCCTAGATGATGACAGTTACACGGATGATATTTTTCTGCTATCAACACCAACTAATGTGTCATAAAAAATCACCATCAGGCAAAGTGCTGGAGGCCGCCTTCGTTTCTGGATATAAATACTGAGGTAAATCAAGGTCTGTATTAATCGACAATTTGCCAGAAAGCAATAAATGAGGGACGTTGCCCAACTCCCATGGTGCCTACAAGAGCTCTGCGTGGAGGGCTGTATCCTTGAACAGGTAGAAGGATGCATGTGCCAGCACGATGACTACGACATCGACATCTCCTGGGCGTGGTCGAATGATATGAGGTCTGGCGACTTGTTTACCAAATTATGAGCGACTTGCGAATGACACCATACGTAGGTTGGTGTCGCCATATTTCCTACGGTTGAGTTCCTAACCTCCTTATATTTTACGTGTTTCTGGAATCTAATTTCACGAAAAGGATAATAAATCTTCAAATTCCTTATATGCAAAACCAAAAATTTTTTTAGTAAACATTTGTTAGGTGTTGTAAAGATGTGCACCATACATAAAAATATTGTATAATGCATAAAAGGTTTTAAGCACGTACCAGTTTATTTTTTAATCTGTTCAACCTTTTTTTTTTTTTTATTTTGCAGCATAATTTACTCATTTAGTTACCCATGTCAACTTTCTTTTCAGATATTTCATCCTAAAAACAATACAGAGCTTTGAAGAAAAGTAAATGACATCTTCTGGTACATCAACAACTGGTGATTTAATTTCAGATGCTGACTTTTTTATGCAATGTAATGTTTCCGTCCTTATGAGTATCAGTTCGGATGGCTTTGAGGCCATTTCTCATGAAGCTTCAGTGAGAGGAGAATGTTTCGGATGGCAAATACAGCTGACTGATTAATTTTATCAATCCAAAATTTTGGATCACTTTGACAGTCAGTCGCCTTTTGACCTAAACGTGGGTAACGCACTGAAAATTGTTTAACAATGTAGACGCATATATACCGCAAAGGTTCTTCCTCTATTACATCAGAGATCGATTTTGAGTCATTTGGATCTAATGGCAGCCCAGTCATATCCTCTGGAATGTCTTCTGTATTATCGGTCTCGCATTCTAGATTTAGGTCTACGTTTTTCAAGAAGTTGCTAGGTCTGCAAATTTCTAAGGAAAGGAAATTTGTTCACGTTGCTCATTATAGTTTTTTATTTTTTATTTTTGATTAATACAGAAGAGACTTCCGGTTATCCAATTTAGTTCTAAAAACATTTCGTGATTTTACATCCCCTGTCATGAGCGATGAAATCATAATATCAAACCAATCATTAGACAATGAGATAATCTCTGCAGCACCCTTCGTGTTACTGTTTTCTGACAGCCCTCTCTACCCCAGATATTCAATAGAGATTCAGCGCTGTTGTTTGAATCAGCTGTCCTTCACCACAGTAAGATATAAAGCCTTGAAAATGTTTCATATGTGACTTTCACAGTTTCAAGATACGTGTAGAGTTGCACCGTATTTCGGCACGTCTGCTTTAAATCTAACTGAAATTGCGTATAATGGGAGGGGTCTTAAGGGTATGTTAATCTCTCGGTGGCTTTTTCCATGGAGGTCAAAAAGAGAAATTCCAGGTGTTATTTCTAATAAATGACTTTTACAACTCCCTTCTAACGAACGAACAGGTTGCTAGACTCTCCTCGCCTTTCTCTCTCGCGCAGACGCCTGACGTCATGCCCTCCACCGCAGGGCAAACAGCCTGCACTTCGGCTGACCTAATATACTTCGACCAACGCTGTACAAATCGAAGTGTAGCGAAGCAATATGCCAACCCTCTAGCCAATGAAAGAAATAGTTGTTGCACTAGCGCCGTCAAATGTAATTTTCATCCATTTACTTTTTTTTTTTTTTTTTTTAAGGTTTACCTGAATTTACCTTTATTTTTTTTATTTAGTATTCCTCCCCCTTTTTTTTACTATGATGGTTTTTACCTTTAGTAATTCAGGTTTATAACAAAGCCAGTTTAATAAAATTTGACTTTCTTCGGAAACTATGGCTGTTTAGGTGTGTTCAAGAGCCAAACGCCAAAAACAGAATGTTCCGTGACTATCAGTGTCCATGACTTCTCCTCAAGCAAAGCATTCGGAATCAGGGCAGTATTGCTATGATCCAAATCTGTGAATGCTTTATAGGATGAATTTGCATTTAAATGCACTGAATTATCAAAACTCTCCAGAAGTGAGCTGCAGGATTTGCAGGATTTATTACTCAGAAATGGAAAGCCAATTCTGCCGACAGGAGAGCGCAGGCGTGGGAGTTTCCTCGATGTTGGGAAAGTATAACTTTTGCAATACCTAAAAGGCCCAGAGTCATGCACACATTCAAAATGAATGAAAGAATGAGGCATCCGGCAATGCTCTCTCTCTCTCTCTCTCTCTCCTCTCTCTCTCTCTCTCTCTCTCTCTCTCTCTCTCTTTCTCGGCCGTAGCTGGCAACACCAAAGGCATACTGCTTCAATGAGAGGTTTAAAGCAGCTCCAGAGAGTTCAAATTAGTGAATCGGATTACCAGTGTGATCTCCCCAAGGAAATATAATTGCAATCATCTTCTTTCCAATCCTAATTAGGAATCAGTCTCAGGAAGATTATGATGGCTGACACCATTTAGTTATACAGTTATTTGTTTCTTTTAGATGTTGGTTTGTATAGATCCGATCTCCCTACAACACTTTCCTTTTATATAATAATAATAATAATAATAATAATAATAATAATAATAATAATAATAATAATAATAATAATAATAATAATAATAATAAATTTGATTAAATGTGATTGCTGCTACAGTGCCATTCAGTTTAAAAGACTCTTTCTCTGTTCTTCTGATGGTGTCTTTTTCTTCTTTTGGAAGGCTGAAGATAAGTTGTCCCAATTCCTCTGCTGCTGCCGGCTGCCTGAAATGGCATCTGAAGCAGCAGAGGAATTGGGACAATTCCTTCCAGAAGAAGAAAAAGACACCATCAGAAGATTAGAGAAAGAGTCTTTTAAACCGAATGGCATTGTAGCAGCAATTAGATGTTATAAGATATGCTTAAATGAAGGTTACTACCGAAATAATAATAATTATAATATTCTTTATTTCAACTCAGGGCCATATACGTGGAATATACAGAGTAGAGACAATACAATACACACAAACTAGATACACGAGATAAACTGATCAAAATGATAACTGGCAATATCCACACAGTTGCCGAAGTAGTAGTAAAAACAGTATTCCTAATAATGGTAATGTCAACAATAATATTGAGAATAATAGTAAAATATATAGAAAAAGATAAAAAAAAAAAACAGATAGCATTCAATTAATTTCCAGCCAGGGACCTTAGGTGGTTACAGGAGTCAGGTCCAGAAGGCTAAATCCAAAAGAGAAGGACGCAATTCCCACTAATAATAATAATAATAATAATAATAATAATAATAATAATAATAATAATAATAATAATAATAATAATAATAATAACAGATTCTGCAGGTGACACTTAATAAATTGCAAAAATAAAGAATAAGTATGCACAGCAACTCAGGCCACCCTTGTGTGAAGGAAGATAGCATCATTTATGGAACAGACGCCTCATTATTCCATCTTTCCCACAATTTGGATCTTCTTCTGGCCTCTTTGCTTAGGGTGCAATGGATCAGCAAATCGCTGCTGTTTCTCAGTCGGGTGATCAGATTAGACATTGTTAGCTTAACAATGATTTTTAAGTTATCCAGGCGGTTTTCTATGAACGTCTTCGTGGTAGAGTGATAGAAATGAGTGCTTGTGAGGCGTCTCAGAATGTCATTGTGAACAACGGTGATAAATCTCATGGCCTCTCTGGTATAGTTCGTCCAAAGGGAACACCCAATTATATACTGTAGCAGTAAGAGAGAAAGAGCACCAGTTTTGTGTCTCGGCGACAAAAGAAAACCTCGTTGCAATCATGTTGCCAGTTGCACACAGCTTATGAGGCAGCTGTTCTATGTATGCAGTATCTTTTAGGTTGTGATGATGTGGCCCAAGTATGGAAATTCTTGGGAGCAGCGACATAAACTGGGTCTTGGCTTCGTCGTATAGGATATCAAATTCCTCTGCATATTGGCGTCAAGTGTCGATGAGTCGCTGGAGACCTCGCATTTCCTGTCTCAGTTCATGTACTCTCGACAATATTTTGCCTCTTGATAGCCACTTGACCTCTGTACGGAGGAGAAGACCTTCGTGGGCAGATCCCATTTCTTTACAGAGAAGGAAAACAGTCTTGTCTGCTTTGGTCTGCTCTTTACGAAGTTTACCATTTTTACAACACTTTCAGGCACAAGCTTTAATTCCTGTCCAAGCTTCTTTGCAATAAGATTTTCACGATGTAACAAACAATGTGTTGTAATCAGGTGTGGGTTTTCCTTCTGCACTAATGACAAGAAACCTTTTACTGATCCCACCATAGACGGACAATCGTCTGTGCAAATTCCCACACATAATTTCCACGTCAGTCCCTTTTCTTTCAAATATTCTGCTACTGAAGAGAATATGTCCTGTCCTGAAGTTTGCACAAGTTCTTTGCAGCACAAAAATTTTTTTAGTTATTTTATTATCAGCAATATTTCTTATGAACACTAGTAATATGGATTTACCTCCAATATCAGTTGACTTGTCTGCTTGCAGAGCATACATTTCATCTTTCATAAGCTCACTGGCAGTCTTTTCAATGTCAGGCGACGTATCCTTGATTCGTCTACCAATAGTGTCGTCTGAGAGAGGTGTTTCTTATACTTCTTTTTCAGCCTCATCACCAAACAAAGTTTTCACTACAGCACAACAAGTTGGAAGAAAATATGACTCCGCAATTGAATGAGGTTTCATATGTTTTGCCGTCTGCTCCACCACTAAATAACTTGCTTTCTGTGTTGTTTCTGCTACCTCAACTTTTTTCTCAAACCCAAGTCTTTGTTGTTTGTTATCTTTCAAAAGTCTTTTAAATTAATCCACAGGTTTCTGAGAGAGATGATTATGTTTTGTTGTTAAATGTCTTTTCATTTTCATAGGAGTCATAGATCCATTTGACAGCACAATGCCACAAACAACGCACTTTGGTCTTGGACCAAACTCGTCATCACAGCAAGTAAACCCAAGTTCTAGATAACTCTCGTTATATAAGCGAAATGATTTACTGCGGATGCCCTTGCTGCTATGTGTACGTGCTGAGGCCACCCTTGGACCTGAAGGACTGGACAAGATTTCAGCTGTCACTTCACTTTCCCTGCTTGGACCTGCACAACTAACCTCACGTTGAAGCGTCACTTCACTTTCCACTATCGGATATGATCAAGAAGGCTGGCTTTCACTGGTTAATCTTGCTTCATTTCCAGTGTCTTCGACACGTATGCCTTGTGATTCATTATCAACGCCCACTCCATCCCTGCTGCTGTCAGTGTCAACAAGACGCTTGCGTTTTCTTGTGATAAACTTTTTCCATGTTTTGCAAGGTTCGTATTATTTTGTAAAGGGAATGTGTTCTTCACACACACATAATCATACATACATACATACATGCATAAACACACACACACACACACACACACACACACACATATATATATACACACATATATATATATATATATATATATATATATATATATATATATATATATATATATATATATATATATATATATATATATATATATATATATATATATATATATATATATATATATATATGTGTATATATATATATATATATATATATATATATATATATATATATATATATATATATATATATATATATATATATATATATATATATATATATATATATATATATATATATATATATATATATATATATATATATATATATATATATATATATATATAGTATATGTATATATTTACCTACCCATGAAATTTTTTTGGGATTCGGGGATAGGTTCACTAGGGGATAGTCGCGGTGCAGAAGGGTGTAAGTGCACAGGTTGAGAATCACTGGAGTAAATTCAATATAAAATTGTTTTGTGGGATGAGAATTAAGGTCCCTAATTATACAAATATGATCAGCAGTAGAATCGTGAATAATGCTGTGTAACTCACCTAGGTTCATGCAGTATTGATCAAAATTATTGTTATTTTCCAAAGGTATATGAACATTAATTATTAGGATCTTCCCTACTGTCACTTGAAGAACCAGTAATCTATCACTCCTATAGGTCATCACATTCACAATATTGTCCTAAGATTTGTGCCACAGGAAAGAAAGGCCCCTTTTGGGCGACTGATTACAATGTGATCTGTAACTTGCAATGATGAGGGTGGGAAAGCTCTGAGGTCTTCATGCATTGAATTGCAGAAGACAAGGTCATGTAGCCATAAGAGCATTTCTTGCAATGCAATGATGCCTTTGAAGTTTTTGCAGAACATGTTTAGGAGAAGAATGTTGCGCTTGAGGCCAAAAATATGCCATGAAATTATATCTAATGTATCCATAGCTACTCACAAAGTTAGGAAATGAATGAGTCGATCATTTGGGTGGATGGGGGTTGGCAGGCGGGGGCGGTCACTCGCGGTGGGAGGTGGGCTGGCACTTGCAGTAGAAGGTGGGCCTGCACCCATTCTGCTCCTTAGGGTGTCAGTATGTACCCCAGAGGAGGGGTCCCGGATTAGGTTATATCTTGAGACTCTTGTATTAGGACCGAAATTCTCGCCTTGGAGAACACTGAGGTGTTGAAATAGGCAGGTAATCCTGTACGCCATTTTATGGAAGATAATAGGGTCACAGCCGTGAGAAACTTCACTCACTCTACTATGGCGTCTAGCTTCACAGATGAGCACTAATTATGAATCACAACTTTCGTTGGGGTTCGGTCCAGCTGGTAAAGGAGGCTCTTCTTTTTTCTGCTGGCTTTTGTCTGCCAGCCGCTAATCCCCTCACGATCATTATCGTCATCATCCCCCAAGGGAGGTTAGGGGGGGGAGGGGGGGAGATAGGGTCGGAAGACTCACGAGGGCCGGTGATCTTGACTGAGGATCTATCTTCCACCGGAGGCGCTGGGGAGGGAGGGGAGATTGAGAGTCCATCGGTCCCCTCCGGTAGGTCTACGGGTGATGCGGATGCTTCATCCATGGGAGAGAGGTGTTTCTCACTTGGGAGGGTACGGTCAACTCGACCTCACATTGCACCCATACTTCTCTCGTGTTGTTGGGTGGCGATGAATTACTAGATGCCCAATTCAAAGGTTCCCGGTGGCTTGCTTAAGACCGACCAGTGGTTCCTGTACTTCTTCGATCGCATCCCAGATCAGTGAAAGATGGTTATTTGTTTCCACAGTTTTAAGACCTATATCGTCTCCCTAAGCTATCGACCTTCAGTCAGAGCTAATGTGCTGTGGAAAGCGATTCCATCTTTTGCCGTTGTGGGTTATTTTTTAACTCCCATCCAGTGACGCGGAAAACTTCTTTTCATGTGTTTCTAATTGTGAAAATGAAAAGAAGAAAGATGAAGTAAGAAGGAAACAAGAGATAAAGAAGAAAAATATTCTCAAGATTTACAAAGAAGCAAAAAGAAATAAACATACTGAAGACGCATAAAGCAAAAATGTATCAGAAGGTGGGGAGACAGACAAACAGACGGAGACAGAAATTTTATGTATGCTACTTGTATTAATTTTTTTAATTATTGAAATTTTGTTACATATCTGCTTAAATTTGTAAGCAAATAAAAATAAGCTAACAATTCTTAAGCACTCTGTGGCAGCTTTCTTCTTCTAATCTTTTCAAGTTATGTATTGTAGATCCTATCTC
Source organism: Macrobrachium rosenbergii (assembly GCF_040412425.1). NCBI lineage: Eukaryota > Metazoa > Arthropoda > Malacostraca > Decapoda > Palaemonidae > Macrobrachium > Macrobrachium rosenbergii. Next base: position 57,548,457 of record NC_089793.1, read on the forward strand.
ATTCAGACGTTCTACTTTTACGCTCAATATCAGCCGAAAATAGTGCCAATATTATTAACTTTATTTCACTGTGAAAGTATTACTCAATACAAATGTCAAAATGAAAGGTTGTCTGTTTCTTTCTGTTTGAGCAAAAAAAAAAAAAAAAAAAAGTAAGATAACAGACACACTCATCTTGACAAATAAGATTCTTAAGAGCGGTGAAGGACAGATGTCATTCCAGTTTCAATTTTACTGAGGGAGATTCAGTATCTGATGGAGGTAATCAGTTACCTGCAGAAAAAGAGTAGCATATCCTCATAAAACATGAATGAATCACAAGTTGTTCAATTCTTACGCATTCCAACCCCTGTTCTCTTATTTCGAAAAAAATCCTTGATCAAAAATGAGATTTTTTTGTCTTTATATGTATATTCTCATAAAATGTGACTGAAAAAAATGCAAAATCTACATTTGTCTATATTTATTTAAATAAACACGACACAATAAAAGCCTCGTGTTCAGAATTTTATTCCAGGAGAAAAATATCATGTTTATAAACAATATCATTTTCATCACAATTCCAAGTGAAAAAATATCAAAATACTTTTGTAGAAAGGTTTATAAGTCACTGACTTTTGACAACTGCTGCATTCGCGTTCATCGCTTACCTTTTATGATCTGTCACTAGAAAAGCTATTACTATTTGTCACTCGAAAGTTATTACTATTTGTCACTTTCAGTATATGGGACCTTAATTGTTTTCACCATGAAGTCTTTCTTCAATACTCTCTCTCTCTCTCTCTCTCTCTCTCTCTCTCTCTCTCTCTCTCTCTCTCTCTCTCTCTCTCTCTAATTTCGGAATGATTGCAACTTCACATCCTTTAAATAATTTGTATCTTATTAGCTAATGAGAAGAAAAGAGGTATAGATGAGATTAAATGAACTTATAAGAAGTGGTTATAATTTCGAAAATCATTTATTTCAAGGTAGGCAATAGGATTTGAATTGATTACTAAGTAAAAGGTTATGAAATTCAATTATGTCAGCTCTCAAACCAATCAGCTCCTTCAAGAGGACTTTATTTGAATAAACTAAATATATATTAAAAACAGAAAACAATTAGAAATCGGATATAACTTCTAAAGTAGCTAATTTTGTTTTAAAGATCCTTTGTACCAAAGCATTCCAGTCTTTAAGGTTTTAGTCATTCTCAATAATATAAACTAGAAAAGTTCACTTGAAGAAATCTTTGCTAACTGAGGTGCGTGGAGGACTTCTCTCTTATTTCTGCTGGACATCTTAGTGAACTTGGTATGGCTATCCACTCATATTTCTTGTACAGGATGGAAAACTGAAGTTTTAAGTTTGAGTTCATTCTCAACATTTACGGCAGAAAGAAAGGGATTCTACTGGCGACAGTTTTTGTGTGCGTTGTGGCCTGTTCAAGAAGGTTGGCCTCTTAATCCTTTAACACCTGATCATCCTCTATGCAAGAGTCTGTGCTTGCATAAAGCCAGTTTATCGAAGCAATCAACCAACGTGTGGTTTGTGTATTTTTACTATAATCACATAATCCTATTTTGTGTGTGTGTGTTGGGGGGTGGGGGGGTGGGGGGGGGGGGATTTTTCGTTAACATGCAAACATATAATGCAAAATTCCCGAAAATGTCGCTTCAGGTTTTCACTTGTGTATAGCATTTTCCCTGAAGGTTTAGAAGACATACACTTTCTAAATGTCTTGAATGGGATGCAAAAGACAAAGCAGAATGGAAGGCTGGCAAGAGTTCTCTTCTCCTCCGTTTTACAAAATTATTATCTTGCCGTTTCAACAATTCCATCGTGGTGAAGAAAGACAGAGAGAACGAAAACGACATTAACTCGGTATTCTTTCATTTTGACTTTATTGAATTAAATCATTTGAAATTAAAGTTGGAAGCTATTGCTGAACAATTTGCCTAATAATGAAAACGGACAAAATAGGTCAGGTAGAAAAAAATTCCTGTTTCACTCAACATTGACGTCATATCTAATCTATTGCAAGGAACAGGTTGAGCGTCATTTTCAAGGAAGATGCTTTCCTAGACTTCTTTTTGCAAAGAAAATCCTTTCTCGAGCGTGATTTCTCCACCAAACAAGCCTGGCTCTCTTTGCTTGGGAGGTTTTAGATTTGCAACTTTAAGAATTTTCTGTCGAGAAATGTATGCTTCCTTCGTTAAAATTTTTGTTATGCCTTCATTTTGATATCTAGAATATAATGAAAATCTAAGTTTTGTACTCTGTTAAAGCAGCCTTTTATATTAACTGCATTACAGCAAGAAACGCTATAATTCTTTACACATATATGTCTCACTATTTGTTTTCAAAAGAACGAAAAGAAAAACAAGCGAAAATAATCTTAAGATAAAACTTTTGATCAGTGGTCATTGAACTTAACAGACAAGAAAGTAAAACAGAAGAATTACTAATAATTCTCTAGTTAAGGAGATTTGACAATACACTACAATATATAAAGTTACATTTATCAAGTCTGATAAGCGCTTCGTTACCAGTAAGATTCGAACTGCCGACCGGTTGGTAAACGATGACGTCAAGTGACGATTTTGTATTGAACCCCGATTGTTGACGAAGCGTTTGGCGATTATTATTCCACCTTTGTTGTATGTGACTGTCGATGTATAATGAAACCCACAGTTCTTTAATTTAAAAATGAGTAAAATGAGTTTTATTCTTTTATCTCTGACATTATTATCATAAAAAGCCGGTGAGCAACCTCACCAGCTTTTTATGATAATAATGTCAGAGATAAAAGAATAAAACTAAGTAGGTAAAAAAAGGCAAAAATAAACAACAGCAGGCAGAAAAAAAAAAAACATAATTTTTAAATGAAACAAAAACAAAACGTCAGGGCTTCATTTGCTGCCTTCACCAACGTCGACTTCTCTCTCCCTCTTTCCCTATGTGTAGATAAGCCCAATTACCTCCCTGACATTATTTCAAAGTAACTGCCTGAGATCCTTATCCCTAGGTGCAGCCTTCGAAGATGCTAATCCTGGTTGGCAGTGGACAATTGGCAAAGGAGGAGCCAAAAGAGAAAACACCCAGCCCATAGTTCCTGAACATGTGCCAGCTGCCATGACACCTGGGAAGGTGACACCACATGTGTGACATGACCCTATAGAGGTGGAGTGGGCATTGACTTCAGCTCCATCTACAATGATGTTCAGGATTAACCCCCAATGTTATATATGGGCCATGACACAGCAGTTCATGGAGAGAAGAGCGCAGATCTTAGCCGAGGACACTTGCTGTCCTCCCCTCTTGCCTGTCCCTTGTACTCCCTCCACATGCTCGTCCTCAAACCAGTACACTTTTGTAAGTGGCATTCCCTTCAGTTTCCTACCTAAACCACTGACATCCTACAGTATTGGACGAGGGCACCGTCATCTTGACGAAGGTAATGTACCAGAATAAGTCAGTCACAATCTGTTTTTCCTCTGCCTGATTTATTTTCTGTTCATTGGCGAGTACCTTCAGTGACTTTATTTTGGAGTGTTAAGTGTTAATGTAATTGTGAATATAGTGTTTAAAACTGAGTTGTTTGGCACCATCTGTGCATTCCCTCAGTTCCTTTGAGCATGTTTTTATTTTTGCAAGTAATTGTCTTGCATCTCATTGCAGATTGGCCTTGGCTGTGGAACCAAATCTTGGCTCTATCCAATGTGCAATGGCCTTATGCCACCTCCTTAGTCTACCCCTCTGCGATGCTCCTACTATGAAGACATCACTGGCGTAGAATATTTCTCCTGTATAGGATTCATTGATTTAGCAGGACCTTATTATTACCTGCCCCGTAATTCATAATTTTTCTGATCTGTGTTTGTTATGAAAATATAATTAATTAAGAGAACCCTTTGAGTTTATGTAATCTTCCCCCACATGAAGAAGACCCCAAGCCAGTAATTTTCCTTTGACTAATTCCTCTATGGATATGCCTTAACCAGTCTTATTAGTCTTATTAGATTTTAGTTAAACTGTGGTAGTATCTTGGTAATGTAAAAGAACTCCCTGTGATTATCTGTTGCAGCCCAGAATCCAGTAGATATCTAAGGCAAAATCAAAATATATATATATATATATATATATATATATATATATATATATATATATATATATATATATATATATATATATATATATATATATATATATATATATATATATATATATATATATATATATATATATATTATCAAGGATATATCCCTCCCTCATGTAGAGGCCAGTGCATAATTAATTCTGAAATGCAGTTAGCTGTTCATTTGACTGTTGGGGCAGGGAAATATGGTGGCGCGGGAGAAGCCAGGGTATTTTGAACCAGGGAATAGCAGTTCGCGCCAGTTGGTAGCAGATAGGCCTCCCTTCCCCCCTCAATCACCTGATCAGGGGAAACAATGGAACCCCTTTTCACCCCCATCACGTGATGTGGGAGTAGTTAGGACTGGGGAATGGTTAATAGGCTTAGTAGGGCTAGCGGCCAGGTAGGACCTTAACCTTTAAGCACTTGATATTTGGATCCTGGCTGTTCCTTTTGCTGGCTGTGTGACTCTTTGCAGATCCGATCGGCCTAAATTTTGAAAACAGCCGCCGCCGTCCGGGAGATGTTTTCGTTAGAGGCTCCCTTGACTTCGTCTGGAACGCATGTCCTGCGTTCTTCTCCGCTCTACGCTGGTTGAAACTATTTCCAACGAACGGCCAAGTCGATTGTTTGGCACCTGCAATTGTTAGACCAGGTTCGTGCATTGCAAATAGTCATTAAGCCAGCCCTTTCCCTCCTCCCTGAAACCCCTTAAATTTTCCATTCCTTTAAACTTCAATTCCTTCCTCCACAAAGCATTTTTCCCTTGGTTAAGTGTCCTGCTTCGGCATCCCATAACCTACCTTGAATTCCAGTAAAAGATCCAGTGATAAATATCCAGTTATCCCTTCCCCAGTGCAAATTAAGGGCAAATTAGTCTAAGTGATACAAGTGTTGAAGTTTTCTCTTTGTGTGACGGCGAACACGTGTTCATTGTACCTGGGCCCAAATCCATTACTATTCAAAGACTGTGATTACATGATTCCTTATCATTATCTTCTGGGCTACGTAATGTTTAGTATTTAAGAACGTGCATTTGTGTAAAGTTTTATAGGGAGATTTCATTTCTCTCAGTTTTGCGGTGTTAACTCATAACCTCTCTTACAGGGGAGATATCGTCTGCTCCGTTGCCAATCTGTGTCCTCTCAGTCTGACTGCCATTCAAATTTTGAACCATTCCTGGTCGCAGCCCGGTTGCAAGTCCGTTGTTGGCCCCACAGAATTTTATAAGAATTAAATCCATCATCCTGGAGTCCATACCTTTTGTAGCATCGTTAACGGAGACCATTTAATGTAATTTTTGCCTAACCAAGTTATTATTATAATGGGAATAATTGTACATTGGCCCCTTCGTAATTAGATTGCTTGTTTACCAATTACTGCATTATTGCTCACTGTATATAATTAATGAGCCTGCCCATTGGTTACAATTTGCATTCTGTTTTGCCTCCTTGCATAATTGCTTAGTCTCTGTAAATAAACCCCTTTTAATTGTAAAAGAAGTCTAATTTCAAATGGTGACCTTAATCATGTATGTGTATATCCAGGAAAATCTAAGGTAAGTTTCAAATAACTTTCTTTTTGTTCATAAACTAGGGCCCACTTGGTTTGTTGGCAGTCCCTCTAAAACAATTGTTCCAATTCTCTCCTCAACCAAGACCCCAGTTTATGATATATATATATATATATATATATATATATATATATATATATATATATATATATATATATATATATATATATATATATATATATATATATATATATATATATATAATATATATATATATATATATATATATATATATATATATATATATATATATATATATATATGGTTATCAAACACATGGTTATTCTACAAATAGGACAACAAATCTGTTGTGCAAATAATACTACCAAAAGTTACTTCATCGACCAGATATGAAACCTCATAACAAAGAGTACTGAATCACTAAAGGTTTATATAATACAAATACTTATCACTGGGAAAATCAATGTAATTTTATCAAGTTATGGATGAGATAACAATTATTAAGTTATATCCAGATTAGTGGAATATATCACTCCAACCAGCACTGTAGCTGTCTCTCTGGTTCTATTTTACCTAGATAAATCTTAGGTTAACAAACAGATTCATGTTCTTACCTTATCACACTCATTAATGTCTGTAAGTACTGGTATTCAAAATGAAACACTATGTTTTAAAAACTTTAAACAAACAGGTTTATTTCTAATGTTGCTGAAGGGTTTACATTTCAAAAGATTTACCGTTAATTGACAACAGTGTAAGGCAATCTCTTAATAGTTTAATAGTTTGCTTTATCAAGAAAACAAGTTATATAAGAATCAAACTATTAACTATCCATGCCAAATATCGAACAAAACTGATTCAAGATGTCACAAAAGAACATTCTCAAAATCTCTATAACAGGTAGGCATTAACAAAATGCTAAGAAATTACCAGCAAAACGCGACAACAATTCATAATAATAAGATAGCACAGACATATAAGAATGCGATACAGAAAAATGGACAATCACCAATAATGTGATCATCGCCTTACCTCACTTCTTTCTAATTCTTATTCAAACACAACAACTCTCTTTTACCAAGAATATTAACAAGAACTATTCACCACATTACATTTAGTGAACATTACACCAATATATATCTCCTCTTCAACACTTGTACAAAATATTAATTCCTGAACCCTTCTACACAATTAACACCTCTGGGGCGGGTTTAACAGAGCTTTTTACGGACACGTCTGTTATTTCCCTTTATATATAACGAGAGAGAGAGGTGAGAAGAGAGAGAGAGAAGAGAGAGAGAGAGTAGAGAGAGAGAGAGAGAGAGAGGTCTGGCCTTATTGTGCCTTGCCAGCAAAACTACTGATGCCTCGCAGTTTTTGTAGGCTTAGAATACACATAAGGTGACACAGAATCATGTATGAATATACACACATCACCATGATGCTTCAGAAGCAAGACGTTATCGCTTATTTAGTTCACAAAAATCAACCTGGTCAGCTGGGCAAACATCAATTCGCTATTTTTCTATTTTTCTTTCTTAAATTACGAATAGAATAGGTATAGCAGAGTTATTACTAGAATAAGCACACAGGACAAAAGATATAACTGGGGTATTTGACGGCTCGTCAGGTAACAAAAGTGGATGTTTTAGTTAATCAAACAAGAAAGCTAACCTCCATCTTTCTCTCGGTAGACAGGATGTAGTGATCTGATACCAAAATACAATTTCAAAAGATTAAACAAAAGGAAAATATCCTACAGAATCAAAAGTTTGCTGCCATGAAACATATCTGTAAAAAAAGACATTTTAAAATCACGTCCACAACAAAAGACGAATCTTGAAAGTAAAAAATAGAAAATTTTCACAGAGACATTACAAACACTTTAAAATGGTTATAAAATTTATATCACTTATAAGTGATTTATATATATATATAGGGTTCAATAATTTATTACGGAGATAATTTTTATCCCAAGATAATAAATGATTGCTATATTGCATATATATATATATATAATGATATATATATATAATATATATATATATATATCAAAATAATATATATATATACCAATATATATATATATATATATATATAATTTGAGGTATTATATAATATATGCATTTTATATGCAATATATGGCCCCAATATATCTGTGGGTATATTATATATTATATATATTATAATATATATATATAGGGTTATTTGTTTATATATATATATGGTGAGATATATATATATAATATATATATATATAGGCATATATATATCTCATATATAATATATATATATATATATATATATATATATATGTTATATATATATATATATATATATATATATATATATATATATATATATATATATATATATATATATATATATATATAGGTATATGTATATATATATATATATATATATATATATATATATATATATATATATATATATATATATATATATATATATATATATATATATATATATATATATATATATATATATATATATATATATATATATATATATATATATATATATATATATATATATATATATATATATATATATATTCCTGGTATATATATATATAGAGTATATATATATATATATATTTATATATATATATATATATATATATATATATATATATATATATATATATGTAAAGATTTTGTCAATTATACTTGATGATTTTCAATATTCAATTTATGGTCTGAGAATTTTCTCCCAAGAGAATAAATGATTGCTGTTGCATCTAAGGCATCTGTAGTGTGTATCCAAAATAAGGCAAAGAATTTGAGAAGTTGAAAGGGCATTGTATATTATCAGCTTACAAATGTGCCATCATACATATATATATGCAAATATATATTATATATATATATATATATAATATAATATATATATATATATATATTATATATATATATATATATATATATATATATATATATATATATATATATGTATGTGTGTGTGTGTGTGTGTGTGTGTGTGTGTGTGTGTGTGTGTGTGTGTGTGTGTGTGATTGTGTGTGTACAGTATATATTATTTCCGAGGTAGAGCCAGTTGAATATTAAACGACATTTGTAGCTCAAAGTTTAAGCATAAAAAAAATCACGGTGATGTGATAGAAATTCATATATGTATACATATGTCTGAGTGAAACCACAATAATGGTCATATGCACGAAGCGATGCATTTTGAAGCCGACTTCAACGCAAAACTTGGAACTGCAATCATTTCGTTTAGATGGGCACTCATTGTACAGAGTCTTCCTCATCCACCATGCAAGGTCATTTTTTGCAGAGTTTGTGACCATTTTGCGCCAGTACAGTATATAGCTGTAGACTTCAGCGGCAAAAGCTGATCCCTGATACATATTATAATTAGAATGCTTTCGCAAACATTAAAGGTGAAGTAGTATAAAAAAATTATATCTCTGGCTTTCTGAACGTGAATAATGCATACTCAGGAACAGATGGCAATTGGGAAGTAATCGTCAATTATTATCATTGTTTTCATTTCCATAGTCCCTTGCCTTATGAAGACCTAAAAGTCATGCCAAAAAAATAAGGTTCCTGGTTCGTGCATTATATAATGTAATCTGACACTCAGCATTCATTTACAGTAAGCAAGTCCACAGTTTGTAATCCAACTTATTCTTCTTGCCTGTTCTGTAAAAGAACTAAAACTCCAAATTATGAAAATGTAAATGATTTAAAGGCATTGGTACGCTAGATAGGATTCTATGGATTATTTATTGATTTTGTAGCGAATACGTCATAAAAAGAAGCAAATGAAACAAAAATACAATCTGCAATAATCTACTGTTCGTATGTACCAGGAATTTCCCAAATTATTATTTTAATAAGATTGTTAAAGCTCTCTACTACAGAGTGAGGGCAGATGTGGAATTGGGTTAAATAATTTTGGAAAAGAATGTGGTAGCTTTTTGAAGTAAAAACCCATTGCTTTCACAGTGTAGTGATGTTATATTTACCAACAGATACATTTTAATCCAAGGAGAAATTAGGTTTTATAACAAATATTTTAACCTTTGTAGTTTTTCGAAATATGATTCAGTGTTTTGATATATTGGAGAAGGTGACGGTGGTTGGTTAACCACTTTATTACTATTGATCTCTTTCCACTTTCAGTATTTCTCTTCACCGGAACTAGCGCATTTTAAGGGACGTTTTGTCTTGTACTGTGAATGTTGTTTGATGTTACTGATTCCTTTTTACACCCATACTGCACCATCTAACAGGAAATGGTCGTTAAAGAACAAAGTAAATTCATCAGTAATTGATAATGTATGTTTTGGTTTTTGAAGGATCTTTGATACCAAAAGTGATTGAGCATCAGTTCTCAGCAATGCAAAACGTTATTTTTCCTCGTCACCTTTTATAAATCTATTTATTCATTTATTTAAAATTTTCGCTAATTCCTGAACAGTTAGTGTACCTAAAGTCATTCCAAGGAATGGGAACTACTTAAGGACATAATCAACAATCCTTTGTCCTCAGGTAATTAGACGGATTATACATCGAAAACCTGCACTCGTTATTTATCCATATTTGACTATCAAAATTCTCTATTGCCATTCGTAACGAAAGGTTTTTCTAGCAAAAAACCAACCCACAAGTGGAGTTATGATTTTAAATTAGCGCCAGACCATCAGAACTCATCCACGACCTTACTATCTTTTCACTCATTCAAGATCACATATGGTTAATCGCAACTGACCTTCATAATATAAAGTGCTCAGAGACGGAATGTTGACACTAAATCCCTTATCATTTCCCAAGGCAACAAAATTTAAAAACTACAGCATTTATTTATAGGTTTTCACACCACATCAAATCTTGAATGGATAAAAGAAATACTGAAAGTCAAATCCTTATCTAAAAGGAACTTGTCATTGAAATCAACACAAGACGAAAAGAAAATAACCAAATAATTAAAAAAATAGGACAAAGGCCCAACTGAAAATGAAACCGGACAGTCGAAAAGGAAAATGCGAAAGTTTTCTTTGCTTTTATCAAAACACCACTTAATCCGTTTCTGTTTGGGGCTTCATTTATAATTCTATTGCATGAAAGGTTCTCTCTCTCTCTCTCTCTCTCTCTCTCTCTCTCTCTCTCTCTCTCTCTCTCTCTCTCGTGTGTCAACAACACTTTCGAGGCGTAATTGTTTTGTGAAATTGAACATTTCATGTGTTTCCATTAAACTTTATTCATTGTGAATAATTGCTTCATCATCTGAATTCTAACGGCAGAGAGAGAGAGAGAGAGAGAGAGAGAGAGAGAGAGAGAGAGAGAGAGAGAGAGAATGAAATAAAGCTAGGTATTTGTTGGGCAATCCGTTGCTCGAAAAATCCTTGGTTGAATTGATTCCTCTGGATATGCACTAACAGGATTGCCTACAAAAGTAACAGAAGGGTCGTAAACACCAGCGTCCTGAGAGAGGAGGACGGGGCGACGGTGTTAAAGTTATATTCGTACTTTTAGATTTTTTGTTTTTATTTTAGACGTTTTTTTTTTTACTTGATTATGTTACCTATTTTATGATGTATCATTATAAAGGAATTTGGTTTTGTCTGATATGTCTCCTTGGCTGAGACCTATTCAGACTTATATAGAAGGTCAGAGGTCTCTCTCCTGCTTTTCAACCCTACTTGGCTTCTCCTTAATTTTACCTGCCGTTGTAGTATACAGTATATTTTAACCTGATTTTATGACATTTGCACATGTTCTTTTTATCATTCTGTAGGTAACTGGTGCCTATATTAAAAAAAAAAAACTCTTAACTGAAAACTCGAATGCAATCAAATAAATCCATGGAGGGCCACCTAATAGCATTTTTCATTTTCAGCACTCGACATATTTACATTAATTCGAGTTGTTTCAGTTCCAGTTAGCCAAGGATGGCGTTGGGAATTCGATTTGTGCAATTTTGATTATCATTATCAAATGAAAACTGAAGTTGGAGTCAAAACTGATTTCGACATATTCAAAGTTCCAAATGAAATTAGCAATGCTCGCAGCAGAAAACAGATATTTCAGTGATATGAACTGGAATTTAGATTCAGACGCAGGAGAAGATTTGATGTACCTACGAATTTGCAAAGAACATATAAAAGAAGATAGAGTTATTCAGTGAAGGTCCTCTTTGTTGCATTATTTTTCTCTCCTTGAGTTTCATAAAGATGTGGTCTCGTTTCATCTGTTAGTAAGTATGGTAAGGAATTGGCACTTTTTTCAGTTATCATGTTTTTTTATGATTAACGTTTTAAAGATATGAAAAGGAAATTGTTCGTAATAATAATACTCAATAGCTCTACTTGGAAATTATAAGGTCTCGGTTCTAGATTTACAGATGCTGAAAATAATGAATTTAACATTTGTTATTCATTGATATAAATTACTAATAAAATATACCACCTAATATTCTCTTTAGTAAAGAAATTCGTTCACGTAAATAGAAACCATATAATGACCATAATTACACACACACACACACACACACACACACACACACACACACACATATATATATATATATATATATATATATATATATATATATATATATATATATATATATATATATATATATATATATATATATATATATATATATATATATATATATATATATATATATATTGGTTTTCCACGCTGCTGTCTCATTTATTTCCTTAATAACTCAGAAAATATTAGGAGTGATTAGGGAGGAAAGGCAGACTGAATTTAGGAGTGGCACAGACCTTAGTTGATGATAGGGGGATTTATGCATCTCTAGGAAGTTCACACCTAGGGATGAATGCTGTTTGCTCTCACTCATTCTCAACTTTAATTTGCCCCTACTGTGATTTCATTTACCGGCGGGAACCTTTCCTTATCCGCAGGTCATCGCCAGTGATATAGCCTGGAGTCAGGCCCAAGAAGATGCTGTGCCTGAACCCAGAACCTTGATGCCACCTTTTTTCCTACGCTTTACACGAATGATTAATGATGCCCCTTGTTGACATCTAACTTGGTGCTAACTATCCCATTCATTGTGCCCAGGAAACAAGGAAGTCGACAACACTTTGGCGAAATTTGTGTCCCTCAGTGAATGTTTCCGATGGAAGGAGAAACGTTCCCAAAACATCTATTCCTTCGTTGATTTGTTTATATATTTATTTGTAGAGAAAAAGGGTTGATAGCGGGATGTTTAAATCCTAAGAACATTTTTTTTCTTATTTTGTCGTCGCAGTTAGTGAGAAATTAACTTGCATGATCAGTATAGAAACTAATTAGCTTCCATTTTGCGTATCTTCCTTATTCAGCAATGGTAGAAGAATTTCAAGTAGTCATGTTATCAGAGAAATAACTGTATAACAAAGATGGTGTTACTGAAAGAAGAAAGTAAAGCTGCAGAGATCTGCAGATAGCAACTTATTCTGGATAAATCGTTCTAAAGAAAAATAACAGCAAGTAAAAGGAAACTGTGAATGACAAATAAAAACAGAATGACACGGAGAGGTAAACAGAAAAATATTAGTTTACTAGGTAAAGTTATGGAGTAATTATTGCCTCAGAGTTATTCCCCTATTACTTTAACTTGATTATTCTTTCCCCACTGTTGGAAAAGACAGCTGTGAATCCTGTTCAAGAAACAGGCGTTGACATTGCCATTTATTTCAATGAAGAGTTTTCATACGAAATTTTTGTCTTCCATTCTATTCTTGGTAATTCAAAAGGACCACTCCTTGTCAGTACAAAATTAGAAGTCTTAATGGAAACTTTCGAAACTCAACATTTAACAGATTTGACCAAACCCGCTCACATGAGATTTCCAGCCTGAAATTTCTCTATACAAAGCAGCTCTTTTTTAATCAAAGACTAACCTATGTCTCCATCTTTACAAAAAAAAAAAAAAAAAGTCTCTTTTTCACGGTTATCCAAAAATATAATAGCTTACATATATACTTAATTTTCAACGTTATACGTGATAAGATCATTGTGAGTATATCTAGCATGATATTAACGTCTTTTAATTCACGTCTAGCTAAGAATTCGGTCACTTGGTAAGGCTCTTGGCATCGAATATGATACATCTAATAAAGGCATCATTCGCCTCAGGATTAATGTCCATCGCCAACAGCTCGAGCCGACGAAAGTTAAAGGTCCAAGTTGGCAATTTAACTCAATTGGTGCAAACAGGCCCTGGCTCTATATCAAATGCTAATGGGTAGTGTATCGGCATAAATGAAGGCTCGTTCTTTTGAAGCACAGGATTGAACCCTCTGATCACGGTAGAGATGAGGTCGGATACTTCCCTCAGTCCAGAGGGTTCCTACAAGGTAGTCTGTATCATGCTACCAATCGTACGAACAATTATTGTGAAAACATCTTTATTTGGTGTTTTTGCTACAAGTTAACTTGCTTTAATGATGATAACATTATGAATTATTATATATATATATATATATATATATATATATTAGGATATATATATTTTATTTATATATATTTTTGCTACATATATTAACTTGTATTTATATATATATATAAATCTAAAAACAACATTATGATGCACACAGCACATCCATATGATATATATATATATATATATATATATATATATATATATATATATATATATATATATATATATATATATATATATATATATATATATATATATATATATATATATATATATATATATATATATATATATATATATATATATATATATATGTGTGTGTGTGTGTGTGTGTGTGTGTGTAAGATGAAATGAATTTAACATCATGAAATGAATGTAACATCACAAATGAATAAATATAAGTGCCATATATCGGAGTATAGTGTTTCCAGAGGCAGAAACACTTCACTGATTGAGGATACAAAAACTTATTTTCTGTTTGCCCATTTTCTGTCATTCTGCCTCAGTCCGGAGATCTTTCTTTTGCTTCAGCTCACAATCCAACTGAAAAGAAAGAAAATCGAGATCGACTATTATCAAAGAGAGAGAGGGAGAGAGAGTAAGAATTTTAAGCAATTTTTTATACCTTCTATGTGTACACCAGTAACATTGGAGCGTTAGGTTTAGTAGAAGCAATCACGATGATGGTTGCAAATAAGCATATCACTGGTATATATTAACCTAATTTTTGGATAATAATTTCAGCAATGACCAAGCATACCAGACGTCGTTTTAGAAATTCAGTTTTATCGACGATGTGTGAGCTTTTTCATTACAGGCTTACATTTACGTTTGTTTTACCTTGGTTTTGCCATTCAAAATTCACACAGACTTATAAACTCTCTGGACTGTGGGTGATTTACCGAATTTATTTAGTAGTTTAAGTCAATATTACTTTATATTTCAACAATAAGGAATAGCACCAATATTTCATTTTGCATTCTTGGAAGTAAATAGGAATTTTACCTTTGCAAGTATGTTTTTTTAGATGCTAATAGGAATTTATATCAGATATAATTTATATCAGTTTTATTGCACCATTTTTTTAAATAATATTGGTAATCAGACACTTCATATTACTGAGAATGCCGTGTCACTTGCAATGAATTTGTTTGTGTGTGTGTGTGTGTGAGAGAGAGAGAGAGAGAGAGAGAGAGAGAGAGAGAGAGAGAGAGAGAGAGAGAGAGAGAGAGCATATAAACGGTAAAAACGGCTTTTTTTTTTTTTTCTTTTTTTTTTTTTACAGCTGCTGATAAATATTGAATCACCCCTGAGAAAAGATTATGCTATTTTTGGGAGCCAAAAAAAGTACATGGTTAATACATGCTCAGGCTAAAAGAATAACAGGAAACTTATGATTGTTTCCCCTGGTCATCTCCTTTATCATTGAAGATTTTTCTTGCGGATTAAATATACGTTTGGAATTTGGAAGTGGTGAAATCTTTTGTTATTTTTGGTCTCAGCAGTATGGATAATTGCCAAAAAAGACTGCTAGATGTCCTGAACATTTTGTGTCATCTGAAATTTCCGCAGTGTTTTTATGTTTGTTACGAATTTCCCTTTCGCCTTTTATTCTATCCCTGTCTCCATATTTCAAATGGTAATCAGCAACGTGGGGACAAAGAAGAGTAGTACTTTTCCCACACAAACAGTTTGCGCTACATGGGGCAATATAAGTACTTGCCTTAGCTTGGCCTTAACCAGGCTATTCATAACCTAAAGGAAAATGGATGAGCATGACAGCTAAATGGGTGGAGACCTTGATAATAATGCCTCAACCCCATCTCTACTTTCTTGTTCACTTTTCCTTCAGTGAAGCAGCCTAGAAAAAAATCAATTAATAGCATTATATATATATATATATATATATATATATATATATATATATATATATATATATATATATATATATATATATATATATATATATATATATATATATATATATATATATATATATATATATATATATAGGGATACTGATACGCGACAGAACAATATTTTGATAGATAAATGGATATTTGTAGATGACAATAGATTGTTATGGATCCAGGTGTGACAGAAGAATAGGTATATTTGAGATAGTTGTCGTTATAATGCCTTGTGTCCAGTCCTGTGAGGTATGTTGAGTTTTGATTTGAGGGATGAGGGCCTAAAATCACTGCAAATTCTCCCAACTTCTAACAAGTTCCTTTTTGATGATGGCAGTCGAAAGTCAGGGAGGGAAATGGATATTTGGTGTACAAAAGAAGATTAAAAACACCATCATAAATGAAACAAGGAATTGGAATCTTTCCGAGGACATGGCTTTTCGTCCTTAAAGTGTGACAGAAGAACACAGTTTGAAGGTAAATTTGAGATGCCGTTGTCGTTATAATGACCTGCCTTGTTTCCAGTCCTCGTGACCTTCTACCTAGGTTGAGTTTTGATTTGAGGGAGTGACTGCTGGAGACATCAGCTTGCGAACAGGGCCTGGGATTCTCCCAAGTCCTTCTAACAGATTCCAGTTCCTTGTTTCAGAGATGATGGCAGTCGAAAGTCAGGAGGGAAAGTGGATATGTGTGTGTGTGTGTTGTGTTTTATGTTTGACCGTCAGTACAAAAGAAGATTAAAATCCACCATCATAAATGAAGTGAAGGAACTGCTGGAATCTGTCCTTACCTTCAATTTTTTTTTGTTTTAATCCCCGGTTTTTTTTGGTCAGCAAAGGTAGCGGCAGTGGCAGCTTAAAGTTTTTGAGTCGACGTGGTCAGTTTAAGCAACTCAACACAGTTTGAAGGTAACGTGGAGGTGAGGGTGTGACCATGAGAATTGACCACGAGGCTGGTCATCTGATCTTATCTCCAAGGGATTCTGGTTTGGGGTCTTGGTTGCCATCTCAGACACCAAGGCGCGTTTTTCTCCACTGTTGTTTATTTTTGTTTTTTAAAGCATATAAATATGATTGTCACCTGCCAAATTATGGTTTTATTTTACCAGACCTGACTCATATTATAGAACATTGATGATCAAATTGTTTTTGTTGTTTTCCCCTCCTTTGTTTGTTGCATCAGTCATCATTTTACAGGGCGCCTCTTTAGTTTTATATACATGTAAAAAAAATAAAAATAATTTTTTTTTTTTTCTTTTAGGTGGGAGGTGTACGTTAAGTGATGGTTTTGCGGGAACTGCTGGTTCCCCACGTTCCACATTGCTGCCTCCTTACCTTCAAGTTTTTTTTGTTTGATGAATTTGGTGAGCTGCCGGTTTATATATATATATCTGGTAGGGCAGCAAAGGTAGCGGCAGTGGCAGCATATAGTTTATATATCGATGGTCGAGTTTATATAGCAAATTATACGAATATGACCATGTGTGTGACCACGAGCTGCTCATCTTTGATGTGAGGCTGTCCTGACGTCTCCATCGGGGTATTCTGGTTTTTGGGTCTTGTCCCTGTTGTGTGCTGAGGGTCTCTTGTGATGGAGGACGTATGTTCTTTTATTTTTGCCTGCTGTTGCTTTTTTAAATTTTTTTTGTTTGATTTCCTACATTTTTCAGTCCCTTTTAAATGTATTTATGGTTTTATTATCTTTTACAAGAAACTCACTTTAAAAAAAAATATTCTATTTCATTTATTGTTTTTTGTTTTCCCCTCCTTTGTTTGTTGCATCTTCAGTCATGACAGCCCCGTCCTGAGTATAAAGCAATTACCCACTGCTGTCAAATGCTGTCAAAGACGAAGTCTCTGGGCTGGATATTACTGGCAACCCTTTCCCACTTGTCATCTTGGGCACTTCACTTTCTCTGCCTCAGTTTTATCCTCTGTTATTATTTGGAGGTGACAGATTTTCATCATTCTCGCTGTTGGATGCTTTGTCATCAATGTCTCTTGTACCAGGATTGTAAATATCCATTTCGTTTCCTTCTGAATCTAATTCATGTCCGTATCTAGAAAATTAATCGAGAAGATCCATAAAGTATTTCTTATCACTGAAGTCTCTTCTCTCAATCTGCCGGTGGTCAAGGCGATGTCCTGTGCTCGTCTTACAATTTAGGGAAACGCTGCATTTATGTGAATTTACTGTATGACAACTGTCAGAATGTTTCCATATCAAGAAATAAGAGGCCAGTATCTTAAATACTAGTCTTTCACATACAATGAAAATACATGTGTATTCTCTAAGATACACTCGGATTCTGGGGCCGTTGAATAAATGCATTGTATATGATACAGCCGTATTCAGAGGGTTAAAGATGCTTGCATACTACCTGTTCTTTTATTCTAATTTTCTCTCCCAATCCCTTGTCAGAATATCTCATTATTTTCTCTCTTTCTTGTATTTGTACCTCTTCCCCATCTCTTTCCCAAAATCTGAGCCCCCTTCCCTTCCCTATTTCTATCATTTATTTATATGGTGCACATCTATATTTCTCAGCTGTTTCCTGCTTTTATCCTCTCTTAACTCTCGGGTTTTCAATACCCTCATGTCCTTACCAGCACATTGCTTCCTATTGCCTCTATCACTCATTCTCTTATTCTCCTTAAACCTGGTAGTTTCTCCCCGACTTACCCCTTTTTCTCTTTTAGATTGCAAAAAAAGCAAAAAAGCCAATGTTGCTCAGATAATACAATGGACGATGTCCTTCCTCATGATCCAAGGATAAGTCTTATTACTGTCGAGCAACTTGAATTTTCAAATTAGTTGGTTGAAGTTGTGTTTTCCCAGGTTGGCCACCAGTAGCCAATAACAATTATTTTTATTTCTCTGTGGCTTCAGGATATCTGCTCTCTCTCTCTCTCTCTCTCTCTTATTCAACAAGCGTCTGGCACAGATAAACGATTGATGGTATATTTTCTTTTAGCGAAAAAAAATCATTCGTCTTCATGTTGCTTCACTTCTGCTTGCCAAATACCGACGGCAGTGGACAGTACAGAGATAAAGTGAAAGAGATTCTTTTTCTCTCTAGTATGGCAGATATCATTACAGAAAAGACAAAACCCTACGGCAAATCATGTACGAGTTCTTTGCGAGGAGTTTTCAAGAGAATGATTTAGATAATTACCATTTACTAGGTAGTTTTTTATTCCTTACTAGAGGCAAAATGTCATGTATGCACACTTATCACACCCTAGGACTCTGCAAAAACTATTTTTTTTTAAATAACTCAAACAATGATATTTTAAAAGTAACTCAAACAATAATACATAAAAGTAACGGGAAAAATATAGGCTTGATTTAAATTTTTTTATTGGTTGAATCTGTAAATCATCTGAGGATTAACTCAATTATAAATTTTACATATTTATTTAATTTTCAATCATTCATGGACTCTATTAATCATTATTTATTTATTTGCTTATTTATTTCTTTATTAATATATTCATCGTTTTATATGCCAACTCTTTTCTGTTCCAAGTGTTACAAGACCTGACATTCAGTTTTCAGTCAGGAAAATAAATCACTAATGTCTCATTGTATATATTTCTTTGTTGGTTTCTTCATCTTCATTCTTTATTTACATCTGAGTTTCACTATATCACTACTATTGGGAATCTTTTTATATGCATTTTCATACTAAACAATAAAAGAGACAGTGTTTAAAGTAATAAATTAAAGAGAAACAATACTTGCTTTGACATACATAGAAATAATATCCACATGAAAACCTGAATAAAAATTCACGCTAAAAATCTACACATCTGCACTTCAGATTATGGAAAGCTTATGTTCATCAAGAGTCAAAGCCAGAAAAAATATTTCGACAAAAATTAATTAAACATCACTTGATCGTGTATGCGTGAGAGAGAGAGAGAGAGAGAGAGAGAGAGAGAGTGACTAGGAAGTAGGAGGACAACAGTAGCATCATCCAGTATTTATCATGGCAGCCTGAAGTTTCCTTCTAGATACGACAACATTGTGCAAGACCTGAAGAAGCCTGGTTTGGCCCATTTGGGTTACTTAGCCTACATGAAGCAAAAAAATATCTTCAGTTCATATTTTTCTTATACAGTCTTATTTTCAAAATCACTTGTTACCAGTCAATCACTTCGTGTCTTTGTAATTCTTTGTTTTTATTTCCTAAATCACTTATTTAGAACGGTATCGAATGAACTCTGAACGCATTTTCTTGCATCTTTTGACATCTTGGGTAAATCTTTACACTAATTCAGTTCCAGATGGAAACCGTTGTAACATTTCCTGGATGGATACTTTTCATAATTAACCTATTAATTTTACTTGTATGTGGGTTTGCTTGTCCATGCATAATAGGATGATGAATGTTTAGATTTAGGCAGATAGATGGAGTGATATATAGATAAACTCTGAGTAATTTTCTTCTATGGCGTTTAAAAAAATGTCAGAAAACTTGCCCACTGGTGAAGCCTTAAGAGTTACTACAATTTTACTGGATTGAAACAAAAAACTAATTGCAAAAAGCCTCCAAGATGTCACTCGTGTCCGCATCCTAAGTCAAGGCGAGAGTGCAAGAACACTAAAACAAAAAGACCTCGGTGGCTGAGAAAAACCAAAAGGATTCCTTGTTCGTTCAGGTGGGCCATTCCTACTTTAGGAGTCAAGCTACGGTAAAAGAAAGAAGAAAAAAAAAAAAGGTGAGTGAAACCTAAATGAACAAGGAAAAAATGCGCCGAATTTTCTTCGGCGTAATCGAGTTTTCTGTATAGAGTAAAATGCTGTGTGAAACTCTCAGTCACGCTCCGGTGGTGGCCTGTGTTGTTGGGTACTCATAGCGGTAGCAAAAGTAAGATTATAGCTAAATTTAACCTTGAATAAAATAAAAACTACAGAGGCTAGAGGGCTGCAATTGGGTAAATTCCATGACGGGGGGGTTGGATGATCAACATACCAATTTGCGACCTTCTAGCCTCAGTAGTTTCTAAGATCTGAGGGCGGAGAGAAAAAGTGCGAACAGGAAGATGCAGACAGAAAAAGTGTGGGTGGACAGACAAAGCCGTTACAATAGTTTTCTTGTGAAGAAAACTAAAAATTAGGAAAAAAAATAGTGTAATCCATATTTAATGCATCTTGGGAAATTTAAGCGAGATCGAAAAAGATGCCAATCTTTATTATTTGTATTCTCTCGTTTTGTCTTGTGTGGCTCTATGGACCGTCGCCTTCTTAGTCTTGCATCCAACAGCTGCTGATCTTGTGTACAAATATTCACTACTTTTTTAATAACTTTTGATTACGAGCAGTTACTTCTCGTAACTCTTCCCCTTTCTGTTTTGCGGATTTCTTAGCAATTCAGCTACCTATAATGTTAGTTCTCATTGACTGCGAGCACATGGAATATAAGATAATATTATACTTACAATAAAGTAAAAGACACATAAAGGGAAATTCATCTCTAAAAATGTGTATATAACAAGAAGAAATATACAAAATCCCCTAATAGGACTTTATCTTCTATTATCAAGGACAACCTGATTTTTCGTTGACGTTTTATCGAGATAATAATAATAATAATAATAATAATAATAATAATAATAATAATAATAATAATAATAATAATAATAAGAAGAAGAAGAAGAAGAAGAAGAAGAAGAAGAAGAAGAAGAAGAAGAAGAAGAAGAAGAAGAAGAAGAAGAAGTTAGGAGACCTCTGAAGGCAGTAGTCATGCATAAAATAGCTGTTTCTGGGGCATTTAATTTGTATGCAGTCCTCTACGCGTCTTATACCCAACTTTTCATCAGCGTGTAGCTGCTCTATTAGGTTTCCCAAGGTTTTTTATAGATGTTTTGCGTTGATGGTTTTATTTCCTCTGATTTTTTGACTCGCAACATGCGGTCATCAGCGGAGGGTAACAGCAATTTAAAAATAGAAATGAAGCTGGGAACAAGGTTTCATAAAAAAAGGTGGAAGGAGGAAGACACAAGGAGAAGTCGTTCTTCTTGAAGGTCGTGCTCTAATGATTTATTATTATTATTATTATTATTATTTTATTATTATTATTAGATGAAAACTATACACAAGCCACAGGAACCAATGACTTGAAATTCAAGCTTACCAAGAATGTCGGTTTCAAACTCCCACCGCAGACTCCACTCCTGGACTGGATAACATGATAATGTCTTATTACGAGAAAGAGAGCAGAAAATGGCAATGCCAACTCTCCATCTTCATTCTTTCTCATTACCGTTTCCTTTTCCAGGCCTTTACAAATAATCTCTGTGGAAAAACACCAAAGCTTTTTCGTATTTTGATTACCTAATTGGGGCTGTTCAAGAGCTGTGCATTTTGGCTTATTTTCTTTTACCGCTGAGCCCTGACGATCGATTTGCGCATTCATAGTTACTGGAATAGCATCACGTCTTATGCAGCTTTTCCTAAAAGTATTATGAATATAATATCACATGACGATACTCTTCATTATTATATTATGGAATTTATATTTATGCAAGCCCAGTGGAGGAATTAGTGTCCAGTCTTTCATAATTCGAAAAAAAAAGTTTAATTCAAATTAAATAACACTGCATCAGTTACAATCAGAGGTCCTTTATTCCTCACACCGTTGGACTGTGGAACAGCCTCCCAGAGGATGTCGTGCAACTGAAACTTCAGAAGTACAAGCGAAAATGCAATGCATTGCTATCCTGGTGTTATACTCCTTGCATTTTGATACATTTTTATCCATTTATAATTTTATTAATTTATTTTTTCTGTTTTAATAAATGGGATCTCTTCTTTCTGTATTTCCCTTTGCCTCCTCTTACTTCTTCCTAATGAGCACCATATTCTTTGGAAGCTTCAATTCCAAGTCAATGGCCCCGTGGGCTTGTTCCATACGAATAGGGTTCATCTTGTGAATAATAATAATAAATACTGAAAGAAATAGTTTACCAAATTAGGCCCCTAACTAGAATAACTGAATTGGTGCTTTCGAATGCTCTCCACAGAATTTTAATAATTTCTTGTTTTCTGCTTTTAAGACGACTACCGTTTACACTCCCCGCAACATAATTGCTGAAGTTTATTATTGTGTCATTACAAGTAATCTATTTTTGCTGTTAAGTATTCACATATTCTTAAGTCTAACATTACAATGGGTCTCAGAGAGTGGCATGGGCTAATTTCGTAGTGAGGTTAGGCCCGTGTGTTATTATGTAAGAATGTTATGATGCGTAGTAGGTGTCTGACGCAATATCTTTGAATATAGAGTTACAGAATAAAGTTTTGTTACCTAGGATTTTTTTTTTTTTTTTTTTTTTGTGGGGGGTTACTTAGTATATCAGTCGGAATCTGTCTGATGTGTTACAGGTTTGGGTAAATCAGCTAGGGTTTAGGATAGGATTAGGAAGACTTTAATATAACTTCCAAATTTGAATTTTTCAGTTCTCTTTTAGAATAAGAGGGCTACGCTTTTGGTAATTGTAGTTATGATCATAGGAACGATTGCCAGTATGCCAATTGCTATTTAGCTGAGAGTTGAGCAGGTATCGACAGTATTTGCTAATCAGGGTAAAACCTGGATGACTTTATGAGATATTTTACCTCTCAGATGTTTAGAGTTGCCTTTAATGATTTCAGTATATTGGTAGGGTTCTCAGAAAATTTTTACTGGGAAGAATTTGTATGGGTAGTATTTTAAAGTTAGTGTACCTGATAGAGGGTTGATTGTGGAAATTCCAGTTAGTAACTAGGAATTGTTTCATAGTTTTTATCACATGACCTTTTCCTTAGTGGTTTTAAGGTTCAGCAATAGTATGGCATAGTGAGCAGACTAGGTACCTTTTCGGGTTGACTGTCGACATGACCAACTTACGTTATACACCACTTCCACACAGCAGCACCTGATGAAAGACTTCTAAGAGCCTCAACTGATACAAGTTAGATATGAGGGCCATCTACGGTACGCCTGCAGGTTTCTACGCCTGAGCCTTCTTGAGCGGATCCAGGGTTTTGGAGAGATGTCGTGCAGGACGTCTACAAATCGTTGTCATTACTGGGAGACATCTGTTTGGGGCAAAGGATTTGTGGGTACCGCATTCAACATGAGCTTGCACAGTCACAGGCCATTCAGCATAGTTGGATCACCAGGAATTCAAGATGTGAAGAGTAGCATTTGCTTGTACAATTGCAAGCCATCCAGAATATTTAGACCATCAAGAATGCAAGATTTCAAGTGTTGCGTTCCATAAATGAACTGTCATTGGAATAACAATCGTGCATTTGAGACATATAATTTTCTTATCTAGTGCAGATAGTTTGGAGCTGTTCCTTACTGATCTTTTGATTGGACAGTTACCATATCTGGGTAAGGGGGTCAAGAAAGTAGGTGGTCCGAGTTCCTATTAAGTCTAGATTGACTTTGGTCTGCAGTGGAGAACTATGTGCTGGCCTGGTGGTGGCACTTCTGCTGCAAATGCATTTGGGTCTGTCATGATCCAAGCGCAGGGAAACAGCATGATAGAACATTGAACTGGTGCACTGTGTGCATGTGTGTGTGTGGTCTCCCATGGGATATTTATGAGAGGAACAGTGACTCTCACAGGGAGAATGCCTCGATCTTGGGTGGCTGAGATGTGCTTTTAGCCTGGTGTAGTGTTTAAAGAAACTGCCACTATGAAGATTCATTATCTGGGCCATAGAAAAAGTAAGTAAGATCGCCCAGTAACATTTATATCTTTTCCAGACTTTAGACGGAAAACCCCCGGTTTGGAAGCATGGAAATTGATCGATGTCTACATAAGGAATTTTCCCATTTAATGCTCCATTGGACATTTTTCTGTTTTGAACATGTATACAATTAACACCATTTCAGGCTTTAATATAATGATATGTTTCTTTCAACAGGAATTCGAGTTTCATCCTGAGAGGGCGAATATTTGGGAAGTGGTGTTTTTACTCTTACATACTACATGACATATATTGTGGTCTAGAATAATTATGATCTTATTACTGTGTTTGATGACCAGGGTGTTATTCACTAGTATTGCTTGGTATAGGATTGTTAATATGCTTGTGTGTGAAGCAGTATTTTCTTTAGTTAGTTTTCCATTGATAGGGGGTCGGAATCACTCCATTTCATGTCCGTAGCTTTTGCTGAACCACTTTTGTTAAATTTGCAAATAAAGTCTAGTTTTGTACATCAGTGTTTAATTTCAGTAGGCCTTTGTCGAAAAGATAGATACAGTGAGAGAAGTCAGCAAAAGGGGAAGGAATCTGCTGACGCAAGGGGCCACGGCTACCAGAGACATCTAAGGAAAAGTAAGATGTTCGATTCTGTTCTTGAAACAGTTAGAGCAATAAAAGACTGTCTGGTTTGACCTGGGAGGGCCATTAACATATATATATATATATATATATATATATATATATATATATATATATATATATATATATATATATATATATATATATATATATATATATATATATATATATATATATATATATATATATATATATATATATATATATATATATATATATATATATATATATATATATATATATATATATATATATTTAATTATATTATATATATATATATATATATATATATATATATCCAATTTTAATATTTTTGATCATATATATATATATATATATATATATATATATATATATATATATATATATATATATATATATATATATATATATATATATATATTGATTCCAATTATCACATGATCAAAATTTTCTTCAAGCTAATTAATATCTGGAATATAAAACAAAAAGAAATCCGACCTGAACGATATATTTCGTAAAATGATGCAATATATATCTTTTGCAGATCTAATATTCGGGTCATCGTCAACACTACTTCGTTAGTTAACTTCATTGATGGCTTACTGCTGGATGTCCCACGAGTAGTTGACTTGAAATGATGGATATCGCCCTCAATGACGGAGACTCTTTTTTGCTCTGTAGGAATATTACAGTTGCTTGTTGATCTCACTCGACCTCACTGTTTCCTACTAGCTCCCACTACCGCAGTAAGTAGACTCCAGAGTCCTGTTACGAACTTCAGTAATTCTGCTCTTTTATCGAGTATGGGTGCTACCCTTGTTTTCATCCATCATCTTTATGATTTAAGAGTTGGTCCATAACTGATTAACGACGCATTGATTACTATAGTACTGAGAATTTTGACATTCATTGGTAAGGAAATTAGAGACTGAAAATAAGGGAAAAAGCAGAGATTAGATGAAGAAAGCTGCACAGCGTAAATAAAGAGCAATTTGAGAATAACGAAGATTTAAATAATTTAATGATGCAGTCTTGGGAATCCTTTTTATTATTTCTTTTCTTTATTCTTTCCAAAAGACCTTTTTCCTCAGAAATGGAGTCTTCCAAGAATGGAAACATTCTGTTTCACAACAATTTTTTGACACAAAAGTTGTTATTTCCATTGATACCTGTGCATTCACACAAACAATAATTTGTAGGCACATATAATATACAATAATATTATATATATATATATATATATATTATATATATATATATATAGCTGTATATACTATAATATATATATATATATATATATATATATATATATATATATATATATATATATATATATATATATATATATATATATATATATATATATATATATATATATATATATATATATATATATATATATATATATATATATATATATATATATATATATATATATATCGCTCCTTTGCCTGAAGAGTGACACAACTCCAAAAATGGGGTTTTTGAGTTACTGATACCAGCAGATAGCCTGTCCTTTGCTCCATTTGTGGTAAAAATTTCATATCTCTATCTATAATACTAACCGCTAGAGGGCATGAAATGTCACTATTACCACAGCGCACTTCTTTATAATCCTTGGTGTAAACACCGACATAAACCAATTACTCTCTGGACGTTTTCGACGAAGCATCGGTTATGTTTCATGAAGACTGACTTATTTCTCTTACTGTCAATGTTCAAGAGAAAGTAAGTTTTCTTGTTAAGCATTTAATTTGTAGCAATAAAGCATTGTTTTGATTTAATACTGTCTTCATGCATAAGGTAAATAATTTCTTGTGAAGATTATTCAAATTGTGACATTGCAGCAAAGATAAGGAAACATAAAAATTTTATTTTGTGTTATGTCATTATTACAACCAACCATTAGTCCATTCCAAATGAGGAAGAGTCACTTAAATCAAAATATGACTCTTTAGAAGTTAAATACTTTTGTATTGTATGGTTCTTTGAATCTTATTTTGGAATGTGTCGTTCTTTTCACACACCATACCTATTGAAGCGTTTGATTTTTGTCCTTTAATGCACATACATTATCACATCAGTGTTTTCTAACCACGTTTTACAGGTCAGTATGAATAGCCAAGGGAAGAAATTAGTTAACTTGGCATTGCTTAAACAAAAGAACATACGGACTTATCAAGAAAGGGATAAAAATGCAAAAAAAGGTAGATTTCATTTTTATTTATATCATAATTTTTTTTAACTAAAATATTTAAAAATAAAATTAAATAAAGCGAAGAGATGCTCTATTGCATAATTTGCTATGGAATAACTATAGACATAAACTTGCAGTGACTAATTTGCAAACTGTTACCCGTCTTTATTTTATTTATATTTTTTTTTATTTTTTTATTTATTTTTTTTTTTGTGCTTCATTTTCTCATAATACTTTCCCCCTTTAAACTTCATGAACATTTAATTAGGAAATTTTCATCTGTGTTATAGAGATGATTTTTTTGCTGATATTCTTGTTTGCTTTTAAGTAGGCCTATATAAGTTGTTTTGTGTTTGAGTGTTAATAACTGTGGTTTCTATTTTGATGTTAAGAAAAAAGATATTACATCTCAATGATTATTGTCCTTTTGGATATGTATGTATGTATGTATGTATGTATGTATGTATGTATGTATGTATGTATGTATGTATGTATGTATGTATGTATGTATGTATGTATGTACTCCCACACAACTGTATATTATCCTTTTTATACACAAGTGACATTTTAGACATTGTAGGCATTTTTCACCTTATCTTTTATTTTTGACCTCGAAAAAGTACATTTGTTGTGTCAATATTTTCTTAAGAACAAAGTTACACATTTCCGAGTTTAAAAAATATAGCTTTTGTAAAATGTAGCCCTCATTTTTTTTAGGAGAAACCTCAAATGTCACCCAATGTGAAGAGGAACAAGTAATACAGTCTTCATCATCGTGCAGCGATTGTTCACCATCAAGTGATTCTTCGTCAAGCAGCAAGTCCTCTTCAACCAGCAATTCCTCATCAGATAGCAATCCCTCACAGGATTTAGATTCAAATGATTCTGTCATTGACAAAAGCTATGTGCCAAATTATGATGAAGATACTGATGATGATGGTAATGTTAGTAAAGATGATCGACTTCAGAGACCTAATCAAGATTGTTCGAGAGATAGCGATATTCTGGTTCCACCTGTGTTAGAATCCAGTATTGCTGATGCACCAACATTAGTCAGTCCTGCAAAGAAAGGTAACAAAAGAAAGAAATGCCCAGAAAAATGGGAAAGAAATGTTCAGAAACAGCTGAGGAATGCAGGTAAGATGTATGAAAAGCACACAAAAGGAAACCATGTTAGAGCAGCAAGAAAAATGAAACCACCTTGTGGCGAAAAATGCAGATTGAAATGTTCTCAGAACATTACTGAAGAAGAGAGAAACAATATATTAACTTCATATTGGGATTTGGGCGATATAACAAAACAAAGACAATTCATTGCAAATTCTATGAAAGTTGTTGAACCATCCTACAGATATATTCGAATGGGAGGCAATCGACCACCAAGAAGACTTAATAATGCTTTTTACTTTTACAATGACGATAAAGATATTAGAGTGTGCAAGCTGTTCTTCAAGAACACGTTAGACATAAATGATCGCCCTATCCGAACAGCTTTGAGAAAAAAATAAAGTTGCCGGTGTTCTTATTGAATCTGATCTTAGAGGCAAGCATGGTAAACATGCCACAGTCGATGAAAGCATTCGAGCTAAAATCAAGGAGCATATTGACTCTATTCCAAGAATAGAAAGTCATTAAACAAGATCAAAATCTTCAAGGACATGCACTGATGGGAGCAAAACAATTGCTGATATTCACAATGACTATGTAGCTAAATGCAAAGAAGAAAAACTGCCATTTGGAAACTATATTTTTTTTATAGAATATTTAAACAAGAATATAACATATCTTTTTGCATTCCTAAAAAGGTTCAATGTGATATTTGCACAGCTTTCGACAACGCTGAAGAAAGTGAAACGGCTGATTTAAAAGAAAGTTATGACAGACACTTACTGGAAAAGGAATTATCAAGGTCTGAGAAAGCAACTGATAAGACATCAGCGGATTCTGTTGTGGCTGTGTATGATTTACAATCAGTAACTCAGTTACTCAAAGGAGATGTTAATGTGTTTTACTACCGATCAAAATTTAACGTTTTGAATTTTACTATTTACAATCTAAAATTAAATTCATGTGACTGTTATGCTTGGGATGAGGCAAACGGTCATCGTTGAGTCAATGAATTAGGTACATGTGTGTTGGATTACTTAAAGGAAGTGTGTAAAACAGGTAAAAGTGACATCATCTTCTATTTAGATAATTGTGCTGGCCAGCAAAAAAATAAGCTCATGCTTGCTCTTTACTTATATGCAGTAGGTAAGTTGGAAATAAATTCAATTACACACAAGTATTTTATTAAAGGACACACACAGAATGAGGAATATTCTGCTCATTCTTTGATTGAGAGACAAGTCAAACGACTCCTCAGAAATGGACCAATTTATGTTCTAGAATCTTTTATAACTGCTATTCGAACCGCCAAGAAGAAAGGGGATCCTTTCAATGTCAAGGAACTCTGTTATGAAGACTTCTATTACATCAAAATGTTAGCAAATGAAATTGGTCCTATGAACATGAAAGGGCTCAAACTTGCTCAAGTCAAAGTGCTGAAGGTTGTTAAGGACTCACCAACTTCAGTTTTCTATAAGTATTCATATTCTGAAGATTACCAGGAAACAAGAGTAGTCAAAGATAAGAATTGTGAGGGAAACATAAAACTGGTACCTATTTTTAATGAAAAGCCAGGAATAGCAAGCCAAAAGAAAAACGACCTAGTTGATTTATGTGAGAAGAACCTCATTCCAAAACCCTATCATGTGTTTTATAAGAACCTTTAATTTGTCAATAACAGCTATATTGTATGGAATAACTTTAGCATTTAGAGGTATATAAATTGATTCAATTAGTTAGAAAGCTAAAAGGTTTAAGAAGATTTTTTAAAGTTTAACTGCATTGTGTGAAATAACTTTTTGCTATAGAAGTACATAAGTTTACTTTTCTCTCTTTTTTTTTGCTAAAAAGGTTCTAATATTTTAAAAGATTCCTTTTCTTGGTTTTAAAAGTTTCATAACTTCTCTTGAGTTAAAATCAGGAAGGTGATTACAATTTTTTTTCTGTTAAAAATTCAGTATTTGAAATTATGTTTCACTATATTAATTTCTTGTTCTGTTCTATTAGTGTCATAACATGAAAATGAATAAATTCCATTTGTATTTTCGTTTTTTGTTGTTGTAATACTGTCACATTTTGACACGCTCCATCTAAACACCTGCAGATTACTGAGAACAATGTCACAAATCGGAAACACTACAGACAAACTAATGTAGTAATAATACAATACTTTGTTAAGCCCTAGAACATTTACTGTTCCTTAAAGTAAGAGTTGTTTTGTATAAATATCAGGTAAAAAAATTATCTTCTTAACCATGGATAAAGTATAGAGAGTATTAAACTTTAAATTTCTCCTCCTGAAAAATAGCAATTTTTGAGTTATGATATTCTTCTGGCATATATATATATATATATATATATATATATATATATATATATATATATATATATATATATATATATATATATATATATATATATATATATATATATATATATATATATATATATATATATATATATATATATATAGGGTCTTGGCTGATCATTTATTGTTCAATTTACATGTAGTTTTATTGTTCAATTTAAGTAGTTTTCACGGCCCTGCAAACCAAGATTACACGTAGCCTGCCACTTGAAACCAAAAGTTAACCTCAAAGACAGTCGTTAATTAGCCAAAGGTCGCCTGTTAAGGGTAATTAACCTTAACAAAGGATATTCAAGAGATAAAGACTTTATAATAAACGTCCTCCAACTGCGGACGCATACAAGAATCTCTACTCGTTAAGATGAATTTAGATTTCAAATGCAATGGTTCATCCAAACATTCGAATGCTAGGCAGAAGAAAACATCGAGACTTACTGATTTGCTTACCCTAAATCCTAGGTAGTTTACTGGAATAACGGGATTGAAGCTAACAATATAATAATCTGGCTTAATCTAGACTTCGTGAACACATATACCGTAAATGGTGGTTGAAGGAGGAACAAAGGAAATTTGAAATACAGAAAACAAAGGATAAAAGAATGGGCGAAGTTTTGAAGAAAAAAAGCGACTTTACCTTAGGACGAACGTTGTGTGCACCAACGACCAATGAGGAGTCCTTGCAATTGTTTCTTCACTTCACTAATAGAATAATAGACAGAGAAAGGGGGAAGAGGTCCAACTGGACGTGTTATCTCTCCGAAAGCTTGGTTCTCTCTGCCGTTCCCTGACCGGCCTAGGTCAGAACAGTCACCCTAGGCGTCAGTTGCGTTCTGTTAAAAACATTCGCCAAGAGACAGGTAGAAAGGAAAAAAGGACATTAGGACCACCTATTTTTAAGGCTGATATGGGACTTTTCCTATAGGGGAAAATGGCTAAATGCTACCTATCCTCCCAACGGACATTAAAGTTTGAACTGAAGGAGCTCTATATAGACAACATCTTTTCCCGGTCTCACACTGGTTGATATTATTTACAATCAAAAGTTACGGGCGAACAGTATAAATTTTAATATATATATATATATATATATATATATATATATATATATATATATATATATATATATATATATATATATATATATATATATATATATATATATATATATATATATATATATATATATATATATTTATATATATATATATATATATATATATATATATATATATATATATATATATATATATATATATATATATTCATATATATATATATATATATATATATATATATATATATATATATATATATATATATATATATATATATATATATATATATATATATATATATATATATATATATATATATATATATATATATATATATATATATATATATATATATATATATTTATATACCATATGTTTATTTATATATATATATATATATATATATATATATATATATATATATATATATATATATATATATATATATATATATATATATATATATATATATATATATATATATATATATATATATATATATATATATATATATATATATATATTAACCGAAAAATTTCGCTTAATATAAAGTTCATTATACCATAAGAATAACTTTTTTTAAGGGAATTATAAGTGATAAAGGCTTTGTCATCAGTCAGTGGATTCAGATCTGCCTCCTGGCTGGAAGCAACAAAATCACAGTGACTATGACCACTAAGATG
Source organism: Macrobrachium rosenbergii (assembly GCF_040412425.1). Lineage (NCBI taxonomy): Eukaryota > Metazoa > Arthropoda > Malacostraca > Decapoda > Palaemonidae > Macrobrachium > Macrobrachium rosenbergii. The sequence continues at coordinate 57,581,200 of NC_089793.1, forward strand.
TCAAAGAGTTAAAAGTTTATATTGATTGGTATGCGATCACCGAAAGTAACTGCGATTTAGTGATTCATAAAGAGAGGGAGAGAAGAAAAATATTACTACTTAGGATATCATAACAATCATTATGATTTACAAATCTGAGAGAGGGAGAGAATTTTTTCTATCAAATTACTAGTGTAATGAAACACTAACGAACAAAACATTGTACTATAAAAACGAAATATTGTAACGGAAAAGTTCTGACTTATTCTGGCTTCTAAGTCAGCAAACAAAAAAGCAAAAGAAATAAAAAAAGAATACAGATACCTGAAAGGATTCGTGACTGTATTGAATCGAAAGGTCAGCCTTTTGAGATACTACTCATGCAGCTATTGTCATTGTTGTCATTATATTATTATCATTTATTTTGCAAAAAAGTACGCATCCTTTCTTTCATTATTATTATTATTATTATTATTATTATTATTATTATTATTATTATTATTATTATTATTATTATTATTATTATTATTATGTTTGACTTTTGTTTGCATACATGTTTTCATCATTTACTTTTGCTGCCTACAACATAGCTGGCTGATTGTTTTGCCTTTGTTTATATTCTTTTCTTTCTCTGATATGTTTGCTATGGTTTTTTTCATGTTACAGATGGTAGCACTCTTCTCGACTAGGTGTGGTCAGTGCTCTCATTTGATCAATATTTTCGCTCTCTTTTTAGTTGTGCCTGCCTTTCGACCTATTTATTGAGCGCATGCATTTTATAGTGCCCTGAACTTGTCCTTTGATCTTGGTAAAAATTATGAATGAGTAGTACTGTAGTAATAATAATTTTTCAGAGTGAGATGTCAGTAGTATATGGACTTCGGTTGACGCAGCCTCTAGGTGAAGACAATGATTTGAAAGAGATATTAATGATTATAAATGATGTGAAGAGGCTTTAATCTTTAATGTTCCCTTTAGTAGGACAAAAAGGATATGTAGCAGGAAGTCCTAACATGTCCTACATAGCCAGTAGAAACTGGAGAATGAATGTTTCGGGTTATGAGGCGAAAAAGTCAAGGAAGCTAGCTGTAAAAACCCTGTCTGTGAGTAATAACTCGGGATTTTTACGAAAGGCGAAAGCACTCATCTTTCGGTAGTAATGTTTTGATGGCGAAAAAGAAAAAAATTCGGGATGGAAAAGTTTTAGGCTGTCTCCGTGACTGAAGAAGAGGTATGCAGTGAGAGAGAGAGAGAGAGAAGAGAGAGAGAGAGAGAGAGAGAGAGAGAGAGAGAGAGCCAGAAGGAGAAAACGTAGAAAATAGTCATCGTAGGAAAAAATTCAGAAAACCTCGGTAGGACAGTCCCCTGTGTGGAAGTTACAAGGGTTTGGTGAGGTTGGAGCTACTTTGATGAGCTTTCTGTGTAGGGAAACCTAAATAAACACACCGGGTCACTGGAAGCGAGAAAGCAGATCTTAGAGTTTACTCTCCCACCGTGAAAGTTACTAAAGATTTGATTATTTTCAAGGATGTGTTTATAGTTTCTTAGAAGTGAAGAACTTTTCCGTGTAATATTCTATTCGATTCCGTTTCTTGACAATTCAACAGTTAATGGTCTAGAGGGTTATCGATCTGTTGCCCAGAGTATTTTTAAGATCATGGGTCGTACATTGTTATTCGTCAACTGAACAGATATCCAAATAAAAATCTGTGAAGATAACTTCCTGTTTTCTTGTTCATGACAATATCCAGTAGTTTTCTGATTCTGTTAAGTTAAAGACAAGGCCAGACTGGTGGTTACGGTGCTGTATATCAGCCGCTTTTTGCATGGTTTTTCATCTCCTAAAATTTGAGATCAAAGGTAAAGTTGTCGATTTCATCTTTTTCGTTGTTGTACTGATATCCTCCACTGGAAGTTTCATCCGTTAACTGCCCTTTGTAAAGGATTATATGAATTTACTTTGCTATCTTTTTTACTTGTTTCATTTTTGTCATGAAAGTTTGTACCCCTAATACTTCAGATATCTAGAAAAAGCCATTTGCATGAATATCAGTTTTTTGGGAAGCATGATAATCTCAGTGTCCTCAAGAGCCAAGATAAAAAACACTCCACGTTTATCAGTGTCCATGGCTTCTCCGCCAGCAAATCATTCGTCATCAGGGCAGTAATACTATGATCCATAGTCGAGAATGTCTTTTGCAGGATGAGTTTGCAGTTAATTGTTCTTAATCTTCAAACATTCCAGAAGCGAACTGGAGGATTTGTTACTCAGAAATGGAAATCCTATTAAGCCGACAGGAGAGCTCAGGAGTGGGAGTTTCCTCGTTCATGATGGATGAATGAATGATTGAAGGAATGTTTTATCTGGCAATGCTCTCTCTCTCTCTCTCTCTCTCTCTCTCTCTCTCTCCTGTGTGTGTGTGTGTGTGTGTCGTAGATGACATCAAAGGCATAGTGGCACAAATGAAAGGTTTAAGCAACGCAGAGTACAAATTAGTCAATTATGCTACCATCATGATCTCCCCACGGAAATTCAATTGCCATTACCTACTCGACAATTATGAGGCATCAGTTTCCTGGGGAGAGTGACGGCTTGTGATGATTGATGCCATTTCTAAGCTCTACAGCCGGATAATTAACTGACTGCAGGAATGCATTAATACTTCATAAACTCCAGTCATACCGATGTGCTGTCGAAAACAATTCTACCTTTTTTGTTTTGAGATTCAATTTTCATTTCTCTCATCCAGTGATGGGGAAAACTTTCTTTTGTTTCTAATTTTAATAATGGGAAAAGAGAGACACTTCTACCAAACTGACTTGCCTCTTGTTACTCGGGAGGTTTTAACCTTGAAACTGCTAAAATATTCTGTCTAAAAATATAAACATTCCTGCTCAAACATAACAGAATTTCTTCTTCTGGATACAGAAGAATATTAAAATGACTCTTGAAGTTTGTAATCTGTCCTTTATATACTACGAGAAACGTTGCAATTCGCCACATAGTCCATCTCAAAATGCTATCAAAGGCCTTTCCAAAATCAATAAAACAAAGACTTAATGGAATTTTCATTTCATTAGCTTGCTGCATTAAATGCGTAACAATGAAGATCTGATCACTGCAACCCAGCCCCTTTCTAAAACCGGAATGTTCATCCCTCACAGTACCATCAACCACTGCCTCCCACCTATTCAACAATACTCTACTGAAAATTTTCAAGGCTACAGATGAGAAACTGATTCCCCTCCAATTACCACACCTACTCAGTCTCCTTTTTATGGATCTTTAATGATCACACCATTCTTTCAACATGCCACCCATATCTCATTGAATGATATCTTCAAGACAAATACTAATCTATCCTCCTCCACTTTAAACATTTCTGGGGATAAACCATCCTCTCCTGGTGCCTTATAATTCTTTAACCCTTTTATTCCCTTAACTACTTATTCTAGCCTGATCTCACTTTTACCAATATTTAAATCTTCCTGAAGCAGGCGCTATATACTCTTCAGGGGGGACTGGTCTATTAAGAACTCTGTCAAAGTGTTCTTTCCATCTGTTTCTGATTTCAGCATTTTTGGTCAATAAATTACATTCCAGATCCATGACTTGTTTATCCTTATACTTACTGGCAGTGCCACTCAGCTCTCCAGTTGCTTTATATGCTATCCTTTGACTCTGACCAGCATTTTTATTCATTAATTTTTCAGTTTCACAATCTTTTCATTAACAGATATTTTTCTTATCTCTCTTAGTTAGTGTTTTAACTGAATCCAAACTCAAGTACTTATTTCTTGCTAGTTCAAAATCCTCATCATTAACAAACTGCATCTCACTCCTCAATTTTGCCTCACCTCTCTTTTTTATTATATCCCATGCTTCCTCACACATCCACATCTTTTTCCTCAATATGAGTCTCCTTCTGATCATACAGCCAGCAGCCTAAGGCAAAGCTTTCTTCATATCCCCCGACATCTCATCTACACTTTTCTCTCCCTCCTCCAATGTTTCCAACCACAAAAACCTGTTTCTGCATTCTATTCTAAATTTCTCCTTTTCCTCTCTTTCCCTTCTAAGCACATCAGTATCGTACCAATCAACAACAGGTTTTCCCTTCTGAATTTTTAGCTTAAGTCTTATTTTTGCAATGCTAAGCTGATGATCAGTACCAATATCTGCTCCCCGATTAACATGAACATCTAGCAAAGAGCTTCTATACCTTTTACTAACAGCAATATAATAAATCTGATTTTTATATCTTTCACACGGTGACACCCATGTCATCTTGTGTATATTGTGATGTTAAAAAAATGTGCACCCAATGACTAAGTCATTTGCTAGACAGGCTCTCCCAAGCCTTGCTCCATTTTCACTCATCCTACTACTGACACCTGTCTTACCCATACAAGCCTCAAATCCTTCATTCGAGCAGCCCATTATTGCATTGAAGTCTCCAATACAAACCAAAATATCATGTCTAGCAAGTCTTCCTATTCCTTCCTGCAGCTTTCCATAAAATGCATCTTTCCTTTCATCACGTGCATCATTAGTAGGTGCAAAACACACAGACTGTTTTTACCACGATTTGATTTGAGCCGTGCGTACAACAATCGCTTGTCCATAGGATCCCATTTACATAGAGCCTTTTCTGCCTTGCACCCCAACAGCAATCCTACTCCCTGATAATGCATTCCATCCCTTCGGCCAGACGTCAGCAAATATAAATTATTCTCCAAATTCAGTTTATCGATTCCAGTTAATTTTGTCTCTATTACAGCACGAATGTTTGATTCATAACCTTGGGAAACTGCCACTAACCCTTCAATTTTGCTATCCTGATTTAGCGTTCTCATATTCCAATTGCCAATTTTGTTAGTACTTTTCCATGAATAAAGGAATTATGAGACCGTGAGATTCTTAGCACCCCCTGCCTATTTAAGGGCTGCACTGGACTGGGGGCCATTCCTCTTCTGTCAGAGTCCATCAGGTTTCTTTGGCTAACTATATAAACACTTCTCCACAGTGTTGCAGTCGCAGTAAGCAGCTCACTTGACTGCATGCCCACATCCGAAAGATTCAGCTATACTGAGGCCAATCGCATGACGGCATGCTTCCCAGCCATTTCACTCTCAAGGAGTTTATCTGCTTGAGAAGCAAACACCCCCTTGCTCCCAGGGGCATTCATCTATGCGGGTAGAGGGTGATCACCCCCTTACTAGCTATCTACAGTGTATAAAGCCATACTCACCCTTCCGAAAAGTACACACATACACACACAAGCACATTCAGAGATGCAGACACAGAGTTGCACATAATATATATATATATATATATATATATATATATATATATATATATATATATATATATATATATATATATAAATAAATAAATATATATATATATATATATATATATATATATATATATATATATATATATATATATATATATATATATATATATATATATATATATATATATATATATATATATATATATATATATATATATATATATATATATATATATATATATATATATATATATATATATATATATATGTGTGTCTCTTTGTCTGCATCCTAGTGTGCGCAAGAAATTTGTGACACTGCACATTTTATGAGTTTCCACTACGCTATTCATCGTGAACACATTGTTTCATCATCTGAATTCTAGAGAGAGAGAGAGAGAGAGAGAGAGAGAGAGAGAGAGAGAGAGAGAGAGAGTTAAGCATATCTTAGTTAAACCAGACCACTGAGCTGGTTAACAGCTCTCCTAGGGCTGGCCCGGAGGATTAGATTTATTTCACGTGGTTAAGAACCAAATGGTTACCTAGCAACGGGACATACAGCTTATTGTGGGATCAGAACCACATTATGACGAGAAATGAATTTCTATCACCAGAAATAAATTCCTCTAATTCTTCATTGGCCGCTCGGAGAGTCGAATGCTGAGCCAACAGAGTGCTAGCCGAAAGCTCTACCAACTCCTCCAGTGAAGAACTAATAGAGAGAGAGAGAGAGAGAGAGAGAGAGAGAGAGAGAGAGAGAAGAGCGAAAACTGACTTATTCTTGGTATTTGTTTAGCAATCTTCTGCTGCTTTAAAAATCCTTGGTGGAATTGACTGCTATGGATATGAACTGACAGATTGCCTTGAAAAAGAGCAGAAGGGCGGTAAGCTGTGTTCTGAGAGAGGAGGTCAAAGGACGAAGAAGCGAGAGGGATTTGTTCCTGCTTTTAACGTTTTTCTTTTTCTTGTAGGAGTAATTTTTAATGGGATATGCACTTTTTTTTTTAATATGGTAACATTATTTCGTCCTCGGTGAGGTCTCTTTAAGTTTATAAAGGAAGTCAGAAGTCCCAGTCGTTCCATTCCTCATCCATACTTAAATTCTCATCAGTCCTACTTATGGATTAACCTGATTTTATGCCACATTAGCACTTGCTCAACTGGTAAAAAAAAAAAAAAAAAAAAACTCTTATTTGAAAACCTTATAAACAACCAATAAACCTCTAGGAGACCCCTCAGTGGCCTTCTACATTCTTAATTGTCGGCAGGTTTAAATTAATTCGAACTGCTTCAGTTCCATGTAAACAGTTAAATCAAAACTACATGATGCATACATGATTGCACAAACAAGGCTTAGTTTCCATAACCTCTCCACCACCCTCCACCAAATAGCACTTTATCTCTTCGACCTTGATGCCACCTTTTAATTGAACGATTAAGGATGTCCATTGCCGACATCTGACTGGCGCTGACCGGCACATTCACCTTCTCGTCTCTCTCATCCAATGTTTTCAGTGTATTGGACCAGAATTAAAAATCTTTTAAAAACACTTATCCCCATATTGTTTTTTATATCTAATTTTCCCAGATCAAGGGTGACGGAGGAATGTTTTGATAGCTAAGCACGTTTTCTTCTTTTGTCATCGAAATTAACATAGAAAAATAACGTGCAGAATCTTTTTAGAAAATAATGAGCCTATATCTTAAATAGGTGCCTCATTTTAAATAGGGTTTCAGTTAGAGAAAGAAATGAATGGCAAAGATCGTGTTAATAAAAGCAAATATCAGAAGCTGCTGCAGATTTGAAGATGGAAACTGTTATTCCGAACAGAGCGTGTCAAAAATAAGTACATAAAAATAAAACGGTGAAAGACAAATAAAAACCGAATGAAATAGAAAGGTAAAAAGAAAGGTATTAGTCTGACGGATAAAGCTGGGAAAAATGATTGCATCTTTGTTATTCACGTATTGCTTTAAGGTTCTTTTCCCCTCTGTTGAACAAGAAAACTTTGAACCTTGTAATTTTTATACAGTTCAGATATAGATGATTAAGAGGAAACTTTTAGATGATGCGTTTTGAATTGCCACAATGACATTTAACTTCTCAATTATCATGAAATCTTTAAAAATTACACACAGGACTGATCTTGGTAAAGCTAATGTTAAAAACATTACAAGGAAAATATAATTTTGACATATTAAAAAAGACATAAATGCGATAGATAATGGGAGTTTGTCTCTAATATTCATTACATATTTTTGGTAATCCAAACGGATCAGTCCTGCCTAGTCTAAAGATTAGAAGTCTTAATGGACATTATGGAAGTTCAAAATCTATCAGATTCAACCAAACCTATTTGTTTAAGTAATAGCTCTTTCTGAACTGCATATTTAACCTATATCTCTGTCCTTACCTCATTGCAAAATAAAGCTAAAACCTTTTTTCTCAGTTGTTGAAAAAAATATACCATTAAAGTTATACCCGATAAGATAACTTTGTTTACTAACAGAACATTTGAAAACTGGTTATACCTAGCATGATATTAACGTCTTGTAATTCACTCCTGGCTAAAAATGCGGTCATCTGGAAATGGCACTGACATTGAGTTTAATCCATTTAATAATGGAAAGTCAGTCGCTTCAGGAATAATGTTCGCTGCTAACAACTCCAGGCGACGAAAGTTATTGGCTTAGGTTTGCAATTTAACTCAATATTGGCAAACAGGCCATGGTTTCATATCAGTTCTGACGATAGTCTGGCAGTGTAGATCAGGACTTGTTCTTTGATGGTGCAGAATTTAAAGAATTTTAGATATCACCTGTTATTTTGCTTCACATGGAAAAATGAAAGAAATGTCTTTTCCCCTTGCTCTGTTGTTCCCGTCTTTTTAATTAAATCTCTTTGCTCTGTTCCTCCCTCCCAAGTTTCTCGTCACAATATCTCATTCTTTGACTCTTGTCCTCCTTCCCTGTCTCATTTCCCCCATGTCTCTGCATTTCTTATACCTCTTCCTCCTAATATATAACTCTATTTCCCAATTTCTGTACCTCTACTCTTCCTTATTTACTCCTCTCGTGTACATTTGCATTGCTCTGTTTTGGCTATTTATATCCTCCCTTTCCTCTATTGCTTTCATCCCTTCACACCCGCACCTCTGATTCTCTTCCTCTTGCCTCTATCTCTCCTTCTCTCATTTCCTATACAGCTCGTAGGTTCTCCTCAATTTCCCTCTTTCTCTTTTAAACCAAAAAACCAAAAACTAGAATATTATTCACTAAGTTCCTCTGACGACGTCCCTCATAACAATCCAAGGATCAAACTCATCATTACTTTCCAGCAATTTGACGTTTTTTGAGGGTTGGTGGATGCTGTGTTTTCCCCGAGATGATCAGAAGAAACCAACAATAATTACCATGATTTCTTTCCTAATGAGAGGAAGCCTGCGTCTTCAGAACAGTGCTTGGAACGGATAAAAGATAATAAAACATATATATTTCCCGTAATGACCTGTAGGATACTAAACATCGACAGCAAATGACAGAGGCGAAGACAGAGGGAGAGAGTTAAAGGTTCTATTATCCACTTGAAGGGATGAATTTCTACAGAGAATGTTGAAGCCTTTCCAATGCATTGTAGTAAAGCATAACAAATATCAGTCATTATCGAGAAGGTTTCAATAAAATGATCAAGATAATTACAATTCACTGTGTACTTTACTCTCCCTTTTTAGAGCAACAGGTAGTAGCAGATCAAAGGGAACTGCAAAATATACAGTCGTTTGAATGCTAATTCAATAACTTAAAAATAACACTAACACGTTAAATGTAGTTTGGGGTAAGTTTATGATCTGTTGCTTTACTAAACCGTCTCCCATTTGGTTTTTACTTCATAGCATTAGAAATAATTAGAAAGGAAAGTAGCAAATGGCAACAAAGGCGTAATAAAAGATCTATGATTTCTTTTTGATTTTACATTATAACTGTAGATGTCCTGATGATGTGACCACGGGTCAAGAAACGCGTTGACAATAAATAAATGTGCTGGATCTGTATGTGTTCCTGAGCCCTTCCCCTGCCAACTATAGTGCCCCTGGATGTGCGGATTATACTATATATATATATATATATATATATATATATATATATATATATATATATATATATATATATATATATATATATATATATATATATATATATATATATATATATATATATATATATATATATATATATATATATATATATATATATATATATATATATATATATATATATATATATATATATATATATATATATATATATATATATATATATATATATATATATATATATATATATATATATATATATATATATATATATATATATATATATATATATATATATATATATATATATATATATATATATATATATATATATATATATATATATATATATATATATATATATATATATACTGTATATATCTTCCTTCCTTCCTACTTTCCTCCTCTTTTTTGCCACCTTTACCCCACACCACCCCATAAACCTGTCCATTAACAATCAGGTGTAATTTCAGCTCTTTGCCTATCGAACGGTAAATGCAGGTTTTCACATTTTGGTCCCTATATGAAATTTTTTTTTCTTTAATGTCGTAGCAGGATTTAATTTTATCTTTCTGTAAGACAACAATTTTAGAAGCAGTAGCTTCTCGCCGATGACCGAGTTGGTTTTCGAAAAATGAAAACAAATCAACTAATAGGGTAACAAAAACACGCAATAGTCCTCAAGATCAGTAAAAAAAATATTCAAGAAAAAAGAGCATTTTTATTAAGGGTTCCATTTTCTTCTTTTTTATCCTTTGAATCATCCTTTGAGAATTCCAGCAACGGAAAGTTACCGGTGCAGGTAAAGCTCCAGGATTAATCTCTCAATTATTGCATTCATGAAAACAATTCAAAGTTCACATCTGCCATCTTCTAAAATGTGTAATATTTGATTAGTAATTTTTTTGCATTGCTTTTTCCTCTTCAACTTGGTCTCTCTTTTCTCAGGAATTATGTTTGTAGGACGTTTTTATGTATGTTTTCCCTTAATGCATAATAATAATAATAATAATAATAATAATAATAATAATAATAATAATAATAATAATAATAATAATAGATAGACAGATAGATAGATAGATAGATAGATAGATAGATATACATTGATTATAGGTTTCTTCCAGTTGTCCATGACAATTAACAAATTACAAACATGTTTATCTATAATGAACTGAAATAGCTGCGTATTTGGGAGGGTTGAAATTTTAACTTTATGTTAGTTGGAACATTTCATCTTCGTCAATCAGTGAGATTTTAATTGACCTGCTGACTGTATCAACGTCCTGTCTCACGATAAATGAGATTCCTTCTGTGAAAATCTGGAACATCATCTAAGAATGATGCACCTTCCTGCCATCTGGCACATCTATCACTAAGGTCCATTTCAGCTTGATCTAAGATATTCTTAATTAGTCAAGCGTGGGGCTAATGCCCTTGAGTGGTACAGACTCACCTCTAGTTTTACCGTTTTCTCCAAAAGTTGGAAATCGAAATTTACACGTTACGTAATCTTTCAGGAGGTTATACATGACTGAAAATTAATTAGAAAGTGATAATATATTGCTCTCGTTTAAATATAATTTAAAAAAGAGAAATATCTGTCTTGTTTCTGACGATATTTGCCATTTTTGTGGTCTCGAGAACAAACAAATCAGTCAGATAATTAGAAATATTTAAGGTACCTGTCTGTCAAATTTCATTAGGATCTCCTGAAGTAATGTATTATAAAGATATGAGAAATCAAGATATTAGAATTATAATAATAACACAACTGGAAGCAATAAACTTTACCCTGATAAAGTCTGATCATAATAACGATACATAGAAAGTGAAGTGCTGCCGGAGGCTACCAAAAGATAAAAATCATATTTAACACAAAATGAACTTTAGGTCTTCATATAAAGTGCTCTGTGAATTGATTTAATGTCCTCAAAACACGAAAGATACAATGGTTCGAGTTTTCAAGATGCAAATAAGAAAATGGGAAGAGGGAAGAACTTAAATCCTCTTATCCTATCTCAAACCACTTTCCATAGGAATCTTGGCTTTTAATACCCAATGGACGACTTACAAAAAGAAAGAATCGAAGAAACAGAGGACAGAAGCAGATCTCAGTGACGGGGAACAACTAACTGCCATTGGAAAAAATGTCCTAACACCTAGCCAGCTATTATGCTTCAAAGTGCAGCATCAAGCAATCAACGACTTTACGTGAACCTCAGAGAAAGGATCAGCGAAATTCATTGAAATCAACTGCGTTCGTTTAATATGGTACTGAATGAGATTATGATAGTTTTGTTGAAGCAACTTTTGTCCTCTGTTACTTATAGATTTTCTTGACTATTTCATTTTCTGTTACTTTTTAATATCTGTTCATAAAGAATTAATTCTTTTATTTATTTTGTTAGTTATTGTTTTATGCATTCATTTATTATATTTTCGACGTGGTACCGCAACCTTTCCTTCAGTTTTCAGTAATGAAATTCATGTTGCACAGCGATGGTGGTAGAGACTGAAACCTTTAACATTATTCTCTGTCATTTCTTAGGCAACATCAGAAAAGGCGCAATTCACAGCATTACCAATAGAAGTGCTTTTCTCACGCAGGAGAAAACATCGAGCTACTTAGGCGGAAATAAAAGGTGGGAAAAGAAATATGAGGATTTTACACCTTCAAGGAAACAGGCAAATGGACAGACAGACACACTGTACAAGATAAGAGCAAAGGTAAATCTCTTTAGAAAAAGCAAAAACTGTGTATAACAAGGAGAATTAAACATCTTCGAAGAGTAATTTAGGACTAAAAAAGGACAAATACTGAAAAAAAGAAAAAAAGAAAAAAGATAAGCAGGTATTAAATGATGCAGAAATAGCAAAGGGGAAAGCGTTCCAAATAAAATATTTAACTGCTCTTGAAGGAGGGACGAGTTTTCAATAATCTCTGAGACTGTACTTTTATTCTGGTGAAGTTGTTACAAGTATTTTCAAACCAAAACACAAAAAAAAAATTTTTTTTAAAGAAAATAAAGACAAACAACGTTTATTTTAAAACCTAAAAATGTCTTTAAGGAAAACTTGATAATAATACATGCATCTACATTTAAAGTTGCAAATAGAATTATTTTATTTACAGTTAAAGACAACTGAATAACTTGGATGAGCAACAAATTAGATATAATTAGCGCCCATATTTGTGTTTGTGAGTGTGTTTGTGTGTGTGCACCTGTGTTTGTATAAGAGAGAGAGAGAGAGAGAGAGAGAGAGAGAGAGGACAAAGCAGGGATAGCAGAGAAACACTGATGAATAGAATGAATTCCGGAGCACTGTGAGGTATCCGTTGAGTTACTCATCATAAAAAATCAGGTATCTCAACAAATACTTGTTTTTCGCCAATTCAACTGACATTGTTATCAAGGCTTTTATCCTGGAACATCCCGCTAGAGAGGATAACTTTGTGCAAGGGCTGGAAAAGCCTGTTTTGGACCTCTGGTTACTCGACCACAAGGAACAAAAGGAATATCTTCAGCTCAGATTTTCCTTAAGTAACTTTTTTCGTTAAAATATCTTTGTGTCTACCAATGATTTCTCCAGGTCTTCTATTCTTATTACTTGCTTTTATTTTCTCAATTACTGATTTACAAAGGCATCGAATGAACTAGATTCCTGACATTTTTTTGACATCTTATTAAAATCTTTGGTCAAATCCAATTCCAGAGGCAAAACGTTGTAACGAAATTTTTGGGATGGGTCCATCTCATAATTCATCTCTTAATGTGTACCAGCATGTATGTTTGCACATATTCATACATAATGGATGAAAAATGTGTTTAGTGGTGGATAGATACATGGAGGAATGTACTCTAAGCAATTTCCTTCTATGAAAGTGTCAGAAGACTTCCCTGCTGGTGAAGCCCTAAGAATTACTACAATATTAGTGGATTAAAACAAAAAGATAATCACAAAATACCTCCAAGTTATCACTCGTATTTGCATCTTAACTCAAGGCAAGGGAGATAAAACACTGAAACAAAATGAATGAGTGACGAAGTCATAAAAATAGAAAGAGGAAGAAAAAAAAACGACCGAGGAACTCAGACGTGTTAACCAAAGTCAACGACGCAGTCTGCAGCAAAAAAGCACTATGCATTATCTCCAAAAATGTCATTTTCGAGATTTTGGTACTTCTGGAATCGTCAGAAAGAGGAAAATCTTATGGTTGTGTTGAGATACGCCATCTTGTCTTTATACCAAGAAAACAGCAATTATTTGCTGTCTCCTCGTTCCTTCTGCATTATTTCATGGCAAAACGCACTATGAATATGTTTAGGTGGCAGAAAGCATTAACTAGACTTCATGCATTCTGCCTGAAAAGTGATGCAGTATGCCATGAAACGAACATGATTCAACTTGATGTAATCTGACTGGCAGCGTGCATTAAAACAAGTTATAACGTGTCATCACATGTCAGACCCTGACAGAATCTGTCTGATTGTACACATCATCAGTTCAGTTATTCACTAATTGTCGAGGAAAGGACATCATGTATTTCCAGTCCTGAGCAACAAAAGGATTATTATTTTCTAAGTTCCACACAAGAATATATTTGCTAAAACAAGGGAAGCTTTCAGTGAATTAAGGCACAGGCAAGGACTACAGAGTTGGTTAGAAAGTTGGGGTTGGGGTTGGGATGAGGTTGGGGTTGGGGATGAGTTTAGGGTTGGGGTTGGAGATGGGATTAGGGATGAAATTGGGATTGGGGTTGAGGCTGGGGTTTATGGTGAGGTTGGCATTGGGTCGGGGATAAGGTTAGGGTTGGGATTAGAGATGAGGTTGGGGTTGGTGGTGAAGTTGGGGTTGGGAATGAGGTTAGGGTTGGAGCTGGAGATGAGATGTCAACCTGCAGATATGCAAAACTATACAGCACTGATTAATTTTGCAATTTGATACAGGATTTGTGGAAATCTAAGTAGGGACAAAGTAACAAGTAGGGACAAAGTAATGGGCGTTTAAGCCTTGACATTTGATTTTCTCAAAGCAAGGATTTTGGAGATAATGCATTCTGCCTTTTGGCTGCAGCGCTGAGACCTGTCTGGTCGAGGAAACAAAAGTACTGCTTGTTTGTTCAGTTGGGGGATTCCCCATTTAGGAGCTAGGCTGCATTAAAAAAAAATGGTGAGTAAAACCTTACAGAAGAAGGAGGAAACTAAACAAGGCAATCCATTTGTAATACTGTACATGTGGGGAAATTGGGGGAGAAAGATTGTATCTCATCCACACTAGAAAAAGATGGCAATTTGTATTCTTTTTACTCTTCTGTTCTGAACTGAGTGGCCCTTTGGACAGGTGCTTTTCAGTCTGGGATCTAACAGCAGCTGATTATTCATGCATATATTCATTAGTTTCGTGAATAGCCTTTTTTTTATGAGCATGTCATCTTCTTCTTCGTGGAACATTTACTAAAAAATTTAGAGTCTATTATGCATGTTCTAACAGAATGTGACCTCTTGTCACAAGATAATTATTATTAATAATGTTTTATCTTCACCAGTAAGTGACCATTTCCACTTAATTCCGTATTTCATTGCTGATTGTTGTGATAGAGGCAATTGACAGTATCTCTCTCTCTCTCTCTCTCTCTCTCTCTCTCTCTCTCTCTCTCTCTCTCTCTCTCTCTCTCTCTCTATCTCTATATATATATATATATATATATATATATATATATATATATATATATATATATATATATATATATATATATATATATATATATATCCGGGCTGTAACATACCTCATCATCCAGGCACCTAAAAATTAATAAATAAATATATTTTTAAATACCCAGAATAATAGAAATAAAATAAAATAAAGCGCATCAAAACTAACTATCGAGAATTAAACTTGAACAGATCCAATTAATCTATGAAAGCAACAGTCGAGAAAGGAATCAAAGGCAAATACAAAGATAGTTACATAAGACAGACACGAAATTAAAAACAGAGAAACTCAACTGACCGTTCATCATTACAGAGTGATGGTTTTTCTCTGATGGTATATAACGTCTCAGTTGTGGTAAGCCTCACATCAGTAGACCGACTGGCTAATATAGAAAAAGAATCTATACTCAGAGGATGGTCGTGCTGAAGGGAATGCCCACGAATGGCGCTAAATGGTTGTTTGTTAAGTGGCTTCTTTGTTCTAATTGATCGGCCTAGGTGTTCAAAGGCACGGATCAGAAACTAGCGTTTTGATTTTCCAATATAAGTTCATTACAGCAACTACGTGTATACTTATATACTACAGGTGATAGTAGTTCTTTGGGCACCGTGTCTTTGAACTTAAAAAAACTTTTGCATTACATATTTAAGCTTGAGTATGACTCTGAGACTGACTTCAGGGTAAAATTCTAATAGTAATTTAGATAATCTGTTTCTCGTGGGTAAAAGCAAATCTCTCAGGAAATTCAAAGCTGGTAGCAACAACTTCTGCATGACCTCTCATTTGAGCTCATTGGTGACACGGCAGCTCTGAAAGACCACACACATAAAATGTCTACGAAATCACGTCAGTAGTAGTATGGCAAGGCAAGCTCTATCCAAAGATTCACAAACCCAACGATGTTTGCTGGTTATTTCTTTAATTAATCAGAAGTGCACTAGGATCCGCAGTGGATCTTATTCAGATGTCTTGAAGTGTCAGTGAATTTTAGTATTAAGAAATCATTATAATTTGATGACGCAGAGGGTGGAAATCTGGTACTTTTTTCCTCTTATACAGTTTTGAAACAGTCAGCAATAATCAACATGTTGCTGTATGTCGTGACAATAACAGTTTTTCATATTAGAAATGAGAGTGATTAAAAACTATGTAAATACAAATTAGTAACTAATTAAATATAAAATTAATTTATTCTTGCAATCAGTATCTAAATCTTTAAACAGGAATCTCTTCAAAGAATTAGTCTGTTACATAGTTTACCTCAGTCACGAGAATCATCAATGAGCGCACTTTTGCGAATGACAAACTCAAGATCCACTTATTAACCAAACCAACCTTTGTCATGTTTACAAACACCAACAAACGCTTCACTTTCATCCCAAACCTTCTAATGGAATCAACAACTTATTTTCAATAGATAGATCCAGAAACTTCATGTTGCGCAAGCTAAACTGAGCTGTGGCACGCCAAGTCAATTCAGAAAACAAAAATAAAAGATTGATAAAATACATAAGAGAGCGAGACAACACCCACCTTCCCCTACACCGACTCAAGCAGATAACTGAAGCTACTGAGTACGTGGGCACCCTCAGAGGTAGAGGGGGGGGGGGACATACACAATGTCAATTACGTCGTTTGCTCCGGGTACCTCTTATCCATTGTTAGTGTTCCAAGGGTAACAATCGCTCTCCCATGCGTTTCGTTAAATCCATATAAAAATCACTTAACACTTTGGATAAGGGGTTTGGACGTAACTTCATTATACACAAGGTACCCGTTGATGATCTGCTGAAGTTTTTAATTGATATGCTTGAGAATAGACAGCTAGACATAACCATTTTCCCAGCACACGCTAATAGGGCTAATTAAAATTTGGGTAAAAAGTGTAAATTAGAATTCAACCAGGAATTTTTACCCTCAGTTTTGTTATGGCAATGGATAACCCTTTATCTCCAGTGTTAAGTCATTTCTACATGTATGGTTCAGGTATGTTCGTGACGTAACATATGTTTGGACATGTAACGAAATGTCAATAATGTCTTTATTAAAGTAAATGAATTAATGAGCCATCAGTAAAATTCGATATGGAAACGGAAAATGATAGTTGCCTAATACATGAAAATAGTAATGGGTTTCAATTTCAGTGGGTACAGAAAACCAAGCAATATTTCTACCTATGCTCATTTTTATCCTGGCCACGGCAGGAAAGTTGAGCAATCAATTTTCACATCCATGTTCTAAGAGAGTTACTTGTATGTAGCCTTGAATATACTGAAGATGGCATGGATATATCTAGGAATATAGGAAAGGTATTGAAATATCCTGGCTTTGCATTAGACAATGCTTTAAAAGCACCAAAAAAAGACATTTTATGTAAAAGAAAAAGAAACTAAACAATAAAAACGTATAACGAAAAAAAAACCCTGCTCGTACTGCCATATAACGATAACTATAAAGATATTCCTTACATACCTAAGAATTTTGGAGTTAATGTAGCATTTAAGAACAATATGTAGTTATGAAGAACTCGCTCGACAATGCTGAAGGATTTGTAGCCCAGATTCCCTGTAATTCTTGTAATAACCTTTATGTTGTTCAAACCTAAAAACAGAATAGAGAATAGAACAGCATATAAGATGTATAGGAAATGGCAGGTGAACAGTGGAAGTTTTTGTAAATGTTAGTGAAAACAAAAATAAAATCAATTGGGCAAAAAAGATAACATCACTGAATCTGGTTTTAAAGAAGAAAGTTCCAGCAAAACCATGAATATTTATCATGGAACGTAAAAACATGAGCCATTAATCTCAAAAGAAAAATGAATGAAGTTTAATTTTGTGGAAGGTCTTTGAAAGACGGGGATTTATCAAATTTTACCTGTCACTAATAAGGGTAGGACCCCACCTACAAACATCTGTCAGACGCATATCCTTTTTTTCCAGCCGTTTTGCATGTTCATGTGTACTATCCTGCTTGCATATATATTAAGAATTTCTACCACTCTTTAACAGTCCTCTGATGATGGCTTACTTAGAAATAAAGCTGGCACCAGTCCAATAAATATAAATTATTTTAGCTAGGTTTTCCCAGATAAAGGGAAGGTCTTCTGGAAATGTAGGCGTAATTGATAAGAAGTGATGATTTCCAGCCTTTTTTGCTTTGCTTTGTTTATATATATATATATATATATATATATATATATATATATATATATATATATATATATATATATATATATATATATATATATATATATATACATATATATATATATATATATATATATATATATAGTGTGTGTGTGTGTGTGTGTGTGTGTGTGTGTGTGTGTGTATGTGTGTGTGTGTGTGTGTGTGTGTTTTTTTATATATGAATATTAATAAAATATTAATAGTGTGTTGCCACCGCCTTGTAACTGTGCAGCCATGTGTTATTTCCTCGACAGTCTTGCAGGCGCCATGAATGCTTGTTTCAGTGCTTACCTGTTTTGATGTCAGCTCCGTTCCTTTAGAAACTGAGGAAATTGTTTTCCTTTGAGATTTAGGACATGCCAGCATCCTTGAACGCTGGCCCGGAATGATGGCTTCCGCAGGAAGTCCGGTAGTTGGGTAGGGAACGTAGAAATTTGTTCGTTTGTTCGTTCCAAATGGCAGCGGAGGACGACTCAAAGATTATGATTTTGTGTACAGGTGAATCATTAAGACACGATCTTTGATTTGTGTGAGTTGTGTTTCTGGTGAGCCTTTTTGCTACCGCTATTGAGGTAAGCTTACTTCTTGGTACCCAAGTGGGCATTTTTTTTTTCTAACCTGTATTTCTTATAATACCATTCATGTTCTGATATATTATGTTTCCCCATTTTCTTTAGTTCGTGCCTTGGGTCTTAACGGCCAGTAAAATCGCCTATATTTTTACTGCTGATTTTTCAAAGTGATTTTCTCTCTGTTCTGTAGATGTCTGGAGGTAGAGGGGAATTTTGACAGACATGTTGACGTCGGTCATTGTAGACACTGACTTTGGGGAGAATAAGATCAGTTAAAGTCAATGTTTAATTTTGTTCTGTTAGAAGTTATGGATGATATTACCCGATACTTCGTTTAATCTCATTTCTCCATTCCTCATGTTAGACTTTTTGAATAAAGCTAAATTTTCGCAAGTTCGATAATCTCCTTTACGAACCTAGCCAAGTCTTAGGTGAGACTGAGAGAATGGGAACAATGAGACACCTTCTAGGACTAGAGAGGATGTTGGACAGAGGTAAGTTTCTCCCTCCTTTTGGATTTTAAATTAAAGAGAGGCGGATAACACACACGCACACACACACACACACACACACACACACACACACACACACATATATATATATATATATATATATATATATATATATATATATATATATATATATATATATATATATAATAAATATGCTAATTATGTAGAAAGATTTGTCATTAGTTCGGCAAGTACAGTCGTGCCCAGTCTGATACTAATCTGTTCGGTTCCTTGTAAAGAAAAATGGCTTTAACGTAGAGGAAGCCATTACCCACTGTTAGTCTTGTTAACGAGTTGTAAACGAAGAAGCCTACTGGGAAAAAATTACTCCATAAGTATGACTAGCTTCTCTGGTCCCTCATGTATACAACTGACCAGGCTTTTCAAAGGTGCTAAGAATAAAGTGTTGATAACGCCTGCATAAATTACACTCTGTGCGTGCAAAAACAGTACAAACAAGTAGAACATGCGCCGAAGTTTCATCGGCGCAATCGAGTTTTCTGTACAGCGTATAATCAAGGCCACCGAAAATAGATCTATCTTTCGGATGTCTCGGTAAAATGCTGTATGAACCGCGACCCGTGAAAGTTGAAACTTTAACGACGGTCCTGTGGTGGCCTATCCTATATCGTTGCTAGAGGCACGAGTATGGATAACTTTAACCGTAAATGAAATAAAAGCTACTGAGGCTAGAGGGCTGCAATTTTATATATTTGATTATTGGAGGGTGGATGATTATCATACAAATTTGCAGCCCTCTAGCCTTAGTAGTTTTTAAGATTTGAGGGCGGACAGAAAAAGTGCGTACAGAATAAAGTGCAGACGGACAGACAAAATCGGCACAATAGTTTTCTTTCATAGAAACAAAAACAAAAAAATACATTCTTCAAGGCATCCTTTAATCCAGAGTAATCACAACGAGCCACAGTTTGATCCTCCTCATCTCACGAGAAGCCTTGTGTGGCTCGAAACTGTTATGAATCCTCGAGATTGAAAAATACCACAGAAAACGGGGTTTTATTTGCACTTAATAACATGCGCCACACGCCCGTGCGAACGCTTATTTGTATTCCAGTGCACTTAGTGTTGAAATGAAAAGTTATCCCTTAGACATAGACATACGACGTATCTCAAGTAATCAGGTATTGAGATTTCTACTGAAACCTCAATAGAAATTGAAAGGACGTCTTCTGGAATATTATTAGGGCTCTAACATCAAAATAGACTGTTTTAATTGAGCCTCGATTGGCATCACCTTTCCAGTCAAGCAGACATGATACCTAAGCGTATACCATTACAAGGTCAGGAACATGACGGATTCTCATTGCGACTCTTTTCTTGTGACGAATTCATCCCTTTATGCCTTCCCCTCCCCCCAATACCAAGATCAAAATGAGTGGTTGGGGATAATGTTAACTGTCTGGCTCCCAAAAGAAGTAAGCCAATAAAAACCTGCCAATAAATTTGGACGTCTAACGGGATCAACAATGAGTCACTTGCGTGATTGAGCGAATAAGTCACAGTTTGCACCAGGACTGAAACTCCTTCACTAGATTATGTTAACCTAATAAATCATAACATTGCGCATTACGTTATTTACTCAGACTTTCCTTTACACAATATTCCACCTGAAATTCCGCTTCCTAAACCTGTCCCTGACTGGGGTGGAAATCCCTTTGAGCTGCTGCGAAAATCCATCATCAGCATCATCACCCATTGTTGCCCCTCTTCTGCATAACACTTCATTCAACAAATGGTTTACAGTGATGTAACATGATAATACAAATACCATCATTCATACTGGATAGCTTTTCTAAATTGGATTTAGCGCGCACGGGATTGCGGAAATATTCCTCAATCGTTCGGTTCTGAGTTTGTTTAGGTGGTTTTCTTGTAAAATATAAAAAAAAAAATAGACAACTGAAAATCATACCAACAAACACGATTACATGTCTGTATGCTATTCACGAGTAATTATGGATATAAAAAAAATGGTCTTTTATACATTTTTCTTTTTGTCCCGTTAATAAAAAATAAACATTCGTAATCCCATGAAAATTTTACAACCATTGTTTTAGCATTACATTCCCTAATTACCACAGTTGATATACCAAGAGTATTACGATCTCGCCTCTCGAGATCGACAGGTTCTTTAAAATAAACAAGCAATTGGGCTGAAATGACTGACGAGAGGTGACAAACAAAGGAGGGAGGAGCTGAACAAAACCAAAAAGTTACCTTAAAATTAATTTATTTACAATAAAGTTATATACAGTATATATTTACAGGGAGTCACTTGGTTCAATTTAGAATAAACAATTAAATGGACATTATTACAAGTAAATTAATCACTTAAAGGAGCAGCAGCAATTAACTGGTCAGTAAAACATAAATGAGTCAAAAACATAAACATTAGCAGCACAAACAAGTGACCTGCACAATAATTACATTACATAAATTCAGAACAATAAATGATCAAAGCAATAAAATAAATTAAGAGTCAGTACATAAATGAACATATCATAAATGACCAAAAGCATCATAAGGATGAGCAGCTCAACAGACATTACAAATGACCAACACAATAGGCATTAAACAGAGTCAGGAAAATCTACATAAAAAACCAAATCAGTAAATATTACGAAAGCAAATTAATAAGCCATTCAAAAAAATAAACAATACCCAAGCAGCAGAACTAAATACATAAACTGTCAGCTCAAAGGAACACTGCAGGACAACTCCGACAGAGTCGAAACGACAACCATCTTTTCCTCACGCGCAGTGCTGACGTCCTCCTCCAGTACCGACGACCACGACAGAGCCGACACGGCAACTATCTCGTCCTCCAAGAAACGTACTGACGTCCTCCTCCAGTTACGACGGCCATGACAGAGCCGACACGGCAACCATCTCGTCCTCAAGAAACTCTCCGCTGCTCTGCTGCCAGGACCTGAATACCTGCAGCTGCTACCCCAACTGACTCACTGCTACCCTGGACCCGATTCGTTGCTGCTACGAACCTGACTGACGACGACTGACGCCATCAAACAGACGTCAACTCGCCAGCAAGAAAAACAAACAAAAACAAAGGAGGCAACAACCCACTAAGGGAACAATCGGCAAACGATTGTTCCTAACAAAGAGTAATTACTTCATCGATTGATAGTTAATACTTATAGAAGAAAAGGAGCCTTTTCTGCCAGCTGCCTCTTTGGCTGTATATCCCCTTCACTGATATATGTATATATATATATATTTATATATATATATATATATATATATATATATATATATATATATATATATATATATATATATATATATATATATATATATATATATTCTCACGATCGAGAAGTCATGGGTGGTATTCCCAAGCAAAAAAAAAAAAAAAAAATTGGCAATCGACATTACGCTCCTGATGGTCAATAGAGTGGTAGTGATCGCAGCTAATGATAATGTGACAGAGAGAGAGAGAGAGAGAGAGAGAGAGAGAGAGAGAGAGAGAGAGAGAGAGAGAGAAATTATCTCAGCTATATTATTTAAAAAGTCTGGGAAAAAACTTTCTCTCTCTCTCTCTCTCTCTCTCTCTCTCTCTCTCTCTCTCTCTCTCTCTCTCTCTCTCTCTATGAAGAGGAATGCAGCGATCTACATCCAAAAATATGTAGAAACTGGAAAGAAGGAAATGGATGTAGGTTTTATAAGAAATGTAGGTACATGCATCCTGTAGCCATGAAAAACCCAAATCAAAATCAAATACATATAAAAAATCAAGGTAAAAATGAAACAAATAAAGAAAGGAACAAAGATCATGTGATGAAGGCAAAAAGCAAGCCAACAACACATTATGAAATGTCCGCACCACAATATGAGGCATCAGCACCTAGATATAGCACAAGGAACAAGCAATGTATCTATGATGCTAGGGGATGGTGCAGATATGGAGATAAATGTAGGTTTATGCACAAAATGAATAATTATGAAGCTGGAAGATCAAATATAATGGAAAAGTTGGATTTTTTAATATACAAATTTCTGGAAATGAAAAAA
Source organism: Macrobrachium rosenbergii (assembly GCF_040412425.1). NCBI lineage: Eukaryota > Metazoa > Arthropoda > Malacostraca > Decapoda > Palaemonidae > Macrobrachium > Macrobrachium rosenbergii. The sequence continues at coordinate 57,604,610 of NC_089793.1, forward strand.
AAGATCAATATATCAGAACATGAAAGAGACATGGGAAAATCCTTATTATTACCCATATTAGATAATGGAGATAATACGCAAACCATCATAGTGATGAACGCGCAGGGTTTAGTTTCGAGTAACTCAAAAAGAAAGATAGAGTTCTTAGAAGAACTAACCCAAAATGAAAAAATAGAAATATTGAATATAAGTTAAACCTGGTATTCCCAAGAGACTGGTAATGATGACCAGATAAAGGGTTTCCAAACTTATAGATCAGATAGAAAAAATAGAAATCAAGGGGGAACCGCGATATATGGGAGAGATGCCAATCAAGGAAAAATCTGTGAGAAATATAGTAACACAGAATGTGAATTAATAACGGTAGAATTTGAATCTGAAAAATTAGTGAACATTGTAATATACAGACCCCCTAATACTAAAGAGTTTGTCATAATAATTGACAAATTGGATGAAATATGTAGAAATCACAAGGACTGGACTATACTCCTATCCGGAGATTTTAACTTTCCTTTTGTAGAATGGAAAGAACGAATAGGAGACTGTGGTTGTATTTATATATATAAAAAAGAGAGCAATAGTAGCGCAGAAAATAAGAGGCAATTTGAAAAGCTATTATATATGCTACTAGAACATAACATTCAGTAAATAAATCACCTGCCAACAAGAAAGGATAATATTTTAGACCTAGTATTTGTGAATGAGGTGAACTGTGTTAAAGAAATAATAGTATATAACATGAGTATTTCGGACCATAATGTCATAGAACTAACAGTCCGTTCCAAAACACATGAAAAAAGAGAAAAGCAAGAGACGAAAAAATGGGAAGGATATGGAAAATACAATTTGTATAGTAAGATTATAAATTGGTCAAAAATAAATGAAGAATTAAACAAAGAATGGGAAAACATATTTGTAAGTGATAATATACAGGTAAATACCGATATATTATATAAAATATTAGAGGAAATAGTGGAAAAATATATACCAAAGAAAAAAGTAAACATCAGTCACGAATTCCAAGAGACAGAAGGATCTTGTTCCAGAAAATTAGAAAGTGGAAAAAGGTCTTGCAAAAGAAAAGAATGCATGGAAAATGATGGAACTAAAAAGTAAGATAGAAAATGCAGAACAGAAGATTATACAATCAAAGGAAAATGAAAAATGGAACCTAGAAGAAAAGACCCTACAAAATATCAAGCAAAACCCTAAAATTTTTTATTCATATACAAAAAAGATAAATAAAATAAGAGTAGAAATAGGCCCTCTAAGAATTGAAGGGCGATTAACGAATGAAAAAAGGAAATATGTAACATATTAGCAGAAAGATATAAGAGTGAATTTACATCTAGAATTGACAATGAAGATAATGATACAGAAATAAGAGATGAAAATATTGAATACTTATCGGATATAGATATTACAGAAGCCGATATTGTGCAGGCTATTAATGAAATTAAAAATGGATCAGCAGCAGGACCAGATGGCGTACCTGCCATATTGCTAAAGAAAGTGGTTCATTCAATCGCAAAGCCGCTAGCAATATTATTAAGCCAAAGTATAGATACAGGCAAGATTTATGATGAGCATAAATTAGCATATATTACTCCTACTTTCAAAAGTGGTTCAAGACTAGAGGCAAGTAATTATAGGCCTGTGAGTCTGACATCTCATATTATGAAAGTTTATGAAAGGGTAATGAAAAAATATAATGAAACATTTAATGAAAAATAGATTGTTCAATATAGGACAACATGGTTTTGTACCTGGAAAAAGTACACAAACCCAACTGTTAGTCCACCATGAAAGCATATATAATAATATGATAAATGAAAAAGATACAGATGTGGTTTACCTAGACTTTGCAAAAGCTTTTGACAAGGTAGATCATAATATATTAGCAAAAAAAATTAGAAAACATAACATTGTTGACAAAGTAGGAAGAGGGATAAAAGGATTTTTGCAAAACAGAAAACAGATAGTGATTGCAAACGATGAGAAATCGGATGAAGCTACGGTAATATCCGGTGTACCACAAGGTACGGTGTTAGCTGCATTGCTGTTTGTGATTATGATTGCAGACATAGACAGTAATGTTAAGGACTCAGTAGTAAGAAGTTTTGCAGATGACACAAGAATAAGTAGAGAAATTGCTTGTGATGAAGATAGGAACTAGCTACAAAGAGACCTAAACAAAATATATAAATGGGCAGAGATAAATAGGATGGTATTTAACTCTGATAAATTTGAATCAATGAACTATGGTGATAAAGTAGGAATGCTATATGCATATAAAGGACCTAATAATGAAACAATCACAAACAAGGAAGCAGTTAAAGACCTTGGTGTGATGTTGAATAGGAATACGTTATGAAATGATCAAATAGCAATTCTATTGGCAAAATGCAAAGCAAAAATGGGAATGTTGTTCCAGCACTTCAAAACAAGAAAAGCTCAACACATGATTATGCTTTATAAAACGTACATACGTAGTCCACTTGAATATTGCAATATAATATGGTACCCACACTGCCAAAAGGATATTGCACAAATAGAAAGTGTACAAAGGTTATTTACAGCTAGAATAGATGAAGTTAAGGACCTTGACTACTGGGAAAGACTACAATTCTTAAATTTATATAGTCTTGAAAGGAGAAGAGAGCGCTACATGGTAATCCAAGGATGGAAACAGATAGAAGGAATTACTGAAAACATCATGGAGCTAAAAATATCAAAAAGAGCATGCAGAGGTAGATTAATAGTGCCAAAACTATACCAGGAGCACTAAGGAAAGCACACAGGACATTAATCCACCACACACCAGCATCGATAATGCAGCGTCTATTCAATGCGCTACCAGCTCATCTGAGGAACATAACAGGAGTGAGCGTAGATGTGTTTAAGAATAAGCTCGAAAAATATCTAAGATGCATCCCAGACCATCGACGACTGGAAGATGCAAAACATACTGGAAGATGCGTTAGCAATTCTCTGGTAGACATCAAAGGTGCCTCACACTGAGGGACATGGGGCAACCTGAACGAACTGTAAGGTCTGTAAGGTAAGGTCTCTCTCTCTGTCTCCTTTATGTTGTTCATCCTTCATTCAGTATACATTTATTGCATTTTCTCTGCAGGTTAAAAGCAGCAGACAAATATTTGCATATTACGAAGGGAAATAAAATTTCACTCATGTCTGAATTAATTTCCTCTTTAGTATTTGTTTTGTTACTTGGTCAATAAAGGATCGTTCATTAGTGTGTGTGTGTGTGTGTGTTTTGTCTCTGCGCCTATGTACGTTAGACATCGTTTGATATCCATCTCTTTTATTTGCAATGGAAAAGAATGATTAGTAAAAAGACCTTATTAATGTGTATTTTTCACATAAAATTTATTTCCTTTAATCTTCATTGAAGACTTTTACGTAATAAATATTCATAACAACGGCAAAGGGAAATTCAATAACTTTTGAATTCGATTTTCTCAGCGTAAGTAGATCAAAATTGAGTCTTGCTGAATTTGCAAGTGAACAATCCACATAAGTAGACTGAACACTGAAGGTACCGTTATGTTATTTTACTGGTTCGATATATGTGTTACGGCAGCTTCATAGAAAGAGATTATTCTCCTGAAATATTGCTCGCTCTTTCCAGACCGAACTTCCACCACAAAGAAAGAGGCTCATGTGCGGAAAAGAAGAACTCGAGGGAAAAGATTAATAACTATATAAACAAGTAAGAAAGGTGCCGAAGTTTCTTCGGCGCTTTCGAGTTCTCTTTACAGAGCATAATGAGGGCCACAGAAACTTTAACCTTGGCCCAGAGGTGGCCTTTCCTATATCGTTGCTAGAAAACACGATTATGGCTAACTTTAAGCACAAATAAAATAAAAACTTTCGAGACTAGATGGCTGCAATTTGGTGTGTTTGATGATTGGAGGTTGGATGATCAATATACCAATTTGCAGCCCTCTAGCCTCAGTAGCTTTTAAAATCTGAGGGCGGACAGGAAAAGTGCCGACAGAAAAAAGTGCGGACAGAATTAAGTACGGACGGACAGAAACTAAAAAAAAAATAATGATGAATGAAACAATAAACGAATATACTTACGTTTAAAGAGCAAAATATGTCTGAAAAACATTAATAGGCATGTTGCATTTCCCTTAAACTACTATTTACGGACAAGTTCTGTGCAATCACTCTTCATTCAGTGTTGACGTCATGAAGAGTGACAGACCAAGAAGACGCCGAGTGGTCGTCTTCCTAAATCTCCTGAAGAGAGACTTCTGACTGTTTCCTGTCATCCTTGTGTGCCTCGAGACTCTCTGACTGCTGGATACTACTCAGGTGGGTCGAACTGAAAACAGTGTTGACAGGTTTTAGTAAGTCTCACGCACACAAAGAAAATAATAGCGCTGAAGTCTTTAACATTTACACACGTAAATGAAAAATTAAAATCAAGTTCAAAGGAATTGTAGTCTCCTTAAGTTGGTATTTACATATTTATTTACATTTATTGTTAAATTTTTGCAATAAATCAAGCCCATCATTCTGAAACGGCCATTATTCATAGATACTCGTAAGAGTTTATCATAGCGTGCCAGGTCATTAACAAGTGATGCTCCATTCATAATGAGATTGATCGAGGAAACAAATTATAACAGACTACACCTGCACCTTAGAATGGAATGGAATGGAATGTAAAGTTTAGACCAGAGGCCAAGTTCTTCATCGGAGAGGTGGGTAGAGCTCTCGGCTAGCACGCTGTTGGCCCAGCGTTCGACTCTCCGACCGGCCAATGAAGAATTAAAGGAATCTATTTCTAGTGATAGAAACTCATTTCTCGTCATAATGTGGTTCGGATTTCACAATAAGCTGTAGGTCCTGTTGCTAGGTAACCAGTTGGTTCTTAGCCACGTAAAATAAATCTAATCCTTCGGGCCAGCCCTCTCTAGGAGAGCTGTTAATCAGCTCAGTGGTCTAGTTAAACTAAGATATACTTAATTTACTTAGGCCAAAGGCCAAGAGCTGGGACCTATGAGGTCATTCAGCGCTGGATAGGAAATTGAGAGTAGGTAGGTTTGAAAGGTGTAACAGGAGGAGAACCTCGCAGTGGCACTACGAAATAATTGTGAGGAAAGGGTGGATAGCAAGATGGAAGAAACATAATATGAACGGAGGTACAGTAAAGGGAATGAGAGGGGTTGCAGCTAGGGGTCGAAGGGATGCTGCAAAGAAACTTGAGTACTGCCTACAGTGAACCACATGAGGTGCACTGACGGAACCAACCCCTAGAGGCCATCATTGTTTCTGCCCTGCACCTTAGAAGACCAGAACATCTGGAGAAATAGACTCGCAGGTCTGTAATGACCCACCTCTGATAAAGCTCAACGGAGATGTGAAACCATGAGAAGGAAATGAGGATATAAATACACACAAATTGAGATGCATGCAGGGTAGATGAAACAAATCACAGGCTCAATCTTTCCTAGACCAGAACTGACCAGATATGAGGCTATAGTAGCAGTTTGTTTCAGGAAAATATCATGAGAGCCAGTTTCCATGCTGAATGATAGGTAGAAGAGACTGTTATAGAAGTATCTAGCAGAAACGAAAGAGTGAGTAGACCTATTTACGTATTTGTAATGAATTATATTATCTAGGACAAAGGGAGACTATGAACATATTGATAAATTTTCGTTAGTCAGTACTCCATAGAAAATATGCGGATCTTTTGGAGATGAAAAGGAAGAACAATGAAGTAAGAGGGGAAAGTGAGGTGGGTGGAAACTGATGAAATGTAAGAGATGAATATGAAAAGTTTGTGCATAAATTTTATGTTTTAGAGGAAATCAAAAGCACACTGGAAGGGTATTCAGAAAATGGATATTAGAATAAAATTTATAAAGAAATAGATGCTGAATAAAGCCAGTGTAATCAAGTTCGACAAGTGGTTATTTTGAAAAATTGCCGCATGTTGTGTATATGGTAAAAAAATCTAAATTAAATAGCGAAAGATTTGAATGAGGTAATGGCAGTTTGTGAAAGGTTATCAACGTGATTAATCAAAATGTACGTACGATGGTAAATCTGAATGCTGGAAAGGCGACAGAAGCTGCTCTTGATGGAAATGCTAGTGGGGTTCAGCAATAGATCAATGAGAAAAGTTACCAAGAGAATTGATGAGAGTAATAATAATATACTTATTTAGCAAGTCAGGAAAGTTGCATGTGAAGTTTTGATCTGGAAAGTAGAATTGAGAACTGAAGACCTAATGGGAGAAGAATAGGGTTATCTCTGTAGAATAGGGTTATCTCTGTATGTGTTTTGTTTAACTGTATTTATGGAATAGTTGTGCCATATATGGCCTTATATAGAGCTTATGATATAACTGGAGTTGCTGGTAAATTTCATGCTATTAAATCTTGGATTAGAATGTACGATGGAAACACAAGTTTGATGCTTACATGGATGGTAGACAATGGTATCGAGTGAATCCTACATTCACCGTGCTGTAGCATCTCATTTGTCATCCCATCAACTCCTGGTTTCTTTCCATTTTTCAATCTGCATTTCCATCCACATGTCCTCAACAGACACTTCTACAAGTACTCAGAAACTTGCAATAATGTCAGCCACTGCTGCACTATTCAAATCTTTACCTCCACTGTGTTCTGCATAAAAAAAACTCTTCCAAAATCCTCACTCCATTGACCGAAACTCCATTCACATCAGATAGCATTACTATATTTGCACCTTGAATTCTGAGTTCCATTTTCTTGACAACCTTTCTCCCCACATTGACCTCCCTCTATAGCAGTTTTTTCGCCATGAAGTTTTTGCTCTTATTCAACTCTATATTTTGATTACAAGCCTCTTTCTTCTCATTTTCTTCTTGACTACCAGGACCATCTTCTTGCACACCTTTACAAGATTCATTCTGTTATGTAACTGAGCACACACACATATATACATATATATATATCTGTGTGTGTGTGTGCGCTTGAGCACGTGCATGTGTGCCTGTGTGCAGTGCTTCCGGGAAGGGCAACCGCTTTAGCCTGAGGATCATACAGGTGAAATTGAGTGCAGGACGAGAAAACTTTGTAGCAGAGAATGCATATGGCTCAAAAATGATTTCACTGAACCAGGATTGGCGGATATTTAATTAACGGCGGTTTTGATAAGTAATTCAAATGCAAATATAGGTGGCAAAGAAGTGTTGTTGTTTGTGGGTATGGAGTTACTGGAGTATAAGGGAATGGACCGATTATATCTGGTATGTGTCTGGCAAGGGGCGTGATTGTTGAAGTACATTGGGCATGAGAAACAGCGATCAGTTTACTTAGTTATATATTGGCACATTGTACATAGAGGACTTACTTTGGTTAGAAGGATGAAAGGCAGATGTAAAAGGATTGATGAGGAGTTTGTAGGATTGCTTACGTGGTCGCACGGCAGCAAAGAGTGTTTGTTGCTGCAAGAATGAAAGGGTAGTGAACTATATGTATGTAATAAAGAAATTAGTGCTTTGCTGAGAAAAGAGGAGACTGTTTCAGGTGCAATCACAAGACAGAAGAAAAATCAATATATATATATATATATATATATATATATATATATATATATATATATATATATATATATATATATATATATATATATATATATATATATATATGTATATATGTATATATGTATATATATATATATATATATATATATATATATATATATATATATATATATATATATATATATATATATATATATATATATATATATATGTGTGTGTATATATGTGTATATATGTGTATATATGTATGTATATATATATATATATATATATATATATATATATATATATATATATATATATATATATATATATATATATATATATATATATATATATATATATATATATATATATATATATATATATATATATATATATATACAGTATGTGTGTGTGCGTGTGGGCGTGTGCGTGTGTGTGTGTACAGAAGTATTGGCAGGTGAAAAGGACTAGGGAGAATATGAAGCTGCTTTACAAGGAGAGTACTAAATAGAGAAATCTTAGAGGAAATTGTGTAAAGAGAAAAATTCTAACTTTCATTTCAGTTAGAATTTTCCTCTGGCTTCATGCTGTGATTTTTTTAAAGATTTGTTGAAATAAGGAAATAGGAAAGTGTTGTAGCTGATAATGTGGCAGCGCTAAGGGTTAGTGTGAGTGTGAGAATTCTTATTGATATGACAGTTTGGGATGCAAGGAAGGAAAATTAAGATGTTGAAGAGTGGAAAAAGAACATCTATTGATGGAGGTGCTTTCGTATAGTTTATGAAAGTCTAAGTGATTGGCTGACCTGGCGTTTAAGGTATTTATGGATGACGGAAGTATTCTGAAAGAACAGGTGATCAGTAATGGTAGTTTCTTTGATTAAGAATAGATATTGCTTATTACACTAGATAAGATGAACTTTGGGATTTTGATTGAGAAAGTTAGATAGGTGGAAGAATGGTTGATAGGAGAAGAATATTTTGACTCTAAACCTGGATTAAGGTGTGTAGATCTATTTTTGTGAAAATTTGATATGAAAGGATGAAAAATAAAGGCAAAAGACTCTTTTAGCAGTTCATGTACCTAGGAAATTCATATGATAGCTTCTAAATATAGGCAATGTGGAAGGTAATGAAGTCATATGGCGCAGAAATGAGGTTGGCGGGATCACTTGAATGTTTTTATGGTTCTGAGACAATGGTGTTTTATGCTTCGTGGCTGTTCAGTATCTTTATGGTTGGAGTGGTGAAAGCAGTCAAAGAAAAGATTTTAGACAAAGGTAAAAAGTTACTGGAGAGGTGTGGATTGGTTGATGTTTGTAGAGGGGACAGTGTTGACAGTGAATAGTGAAGGTGAACTACAGAAGTGGTGAAAGAGTTTGAGAGTGTTTGCAAATAAAGAAAGTTAGAAGTATATGTGGACAAAAGAAGGATTAGAGGTAAATAGAGATGAAGGTGGAACATTGAGTGGTAATTTGAATGGTGTAAGAACTGAATCAGCTAGTTTGTTTACATATTTGCGGTAAATATAATGGATGAATGCGTGATGAGAGAAGAGGTGACGCACAATATAGGCGAAGCAAGGGAGATAGCAAGGTTAAAGACAGGTAAGCAACTTTCACTTTCTATGGGAGCAAAGATGGGAAAGTGCAAAGGGATTATTGAGGCAACTCCCCAGTATGGGATTGAAGTGTGGATGTTGAATGTGAAAAACAACTTGAAGCTCTTGCGATGGACTCTTTGTGTAGTATATACGGTATACGAAGTATGCCATATTTACTGAGGATGGATTAAAGTCTTTTGAGGCTGTTTGATCATGTAGAAAGAATAGAAGCCAGTAATTTATTGAAAAGAACGCACAATTCGCGAGTTCAAGGGGGAAAAAGAAGATTTATACGTTGTATAGAAAACTCGACTGCGCCGAAGAAACTTCGGCGCATTTTTTACTTGTTATCCATTAACTTTTGTTCGGCTCTCAACTTCCATCCAGACTTTGAGCCATCCCCTTTATACACGCCATCCAATTCCTGTGAATGAAATTAAAGCAGGAAAGTTAAATTTTGGTTGATATCTTTCAGGTCATGATGTCCAGATAGTTCACATTTATCGGCCAAGATATTTTTGGTTTCACAATTAGCATCTTATCTCGAAGCTGACTGCAGACACTTTTAATCTTTGGGTTAAGGTTGTCATTCTCATACTGCTAACAGTGGCGTTAATCTGAGGTAGTAGAAACGACAAGTGACGACTTTCATTCTGCATTCCTATGCACTTGACATTAATGTGATAGGCTGGACAACGGCAAGTCTAAAACTAAAGTATTTCATGTAGACTGTGTTACACGCAGAAAAGATAAATACATAAATACAGGGATACACATTGTTTTTTATATATCATAACCATTTTCTTTAAAAGTTTTATTTTTTGAGTTTTGATTGTTTGAAGCAAATTATGATGCAATCGTTTGACAAAAAGAATTTGATATAAATCTTTCTTCCTAAGACTGCGTTGCCCAAAAACAGCATTATCATGTATATTGTATCTCCGCATGACTGCATGTCTGCAGAGAGAGAGAGAGAGAGAGAGAGAGAGAGAGAGAGAGAGAGAGAGAGAGAGAGAGAGAGCCAAAAAATTCTTGGACGTTTGCCGAAGAAAAAGCTAAGGCCAGACTCTGGCGGTTCAAAGCCCGATGCCGCATATTTTTAGAAATGCCTGCGCACAATTTCTGTCGTGGAATTCCCAAACTTAATTGGGATTCTAGAGGAGTTGTCCTTCTGTTATTCCCTCTCTTAATTACCTTTCCTCTTTCACCTCTCGCAACTTCATTCTTATTACGTCTCTCCTCTTTCTTCCTCTTATTCCTATTCTTATCTTCCTTCCTTCCCTCCCTTATCGACTTCCTCCTCTCCATCATTCTCCCATCCTCTGGAAATGGAGGAGAAGGTCAGACTTTCGTTCCTTTCCAACAACTCGGTTATTATTTTCCCTTTCATTTTTCTGCATTTGATGTCGGTGAAAATG
>NC_089793.1:57620187-57630187 GCF_040412425.1 Macrobrachium rosenbergii
GAGTGATGCCCTTTTACTCTAGTATATTTCTTGTTTAATTGTTGGTGCCTCACACTTGTTTTGATAAACTTGTTTAATATTTCACGTGATTAATAAGATTTTTAAGGGATCACTGTTACCTTTAGAGTACTCAGTACTAATTTTTATTGTTATGAGAGTTCAGGTATCTGGCTGAGCGAGGTAAATTTTTGAATTCTGTGATTAGTTGTGCAATAACCAGGAACTTGGTACACATTGTGACTCTATATATATACATACATATATATATATATATATATATATATATATATATATATATATATATATATATATATATATATATATATATATATATATATATATATATATATATATATATATATATATATATATATATAATCTACACACAATCACGTATGGAACACAAATAAAATTCTGACTCACACGAGGATCGAACCGAGGTCTTTCAATTGAAAGGTCAAGGGTGCTGCCCACTAGGCCACACAAGTCTAAAGGAAGTTGGAGCCTGAGAGCAACTACACCCAAGGGACTACCTGGGTAAGCTATCTGCTTGCATACCAACGTGTTTTTCCCCAAATTCCTGACTCAGCAATGACCCAGTTGACAGCATTCCATTCGGGTTATCGCTTCTGAATGATAAGGTAGAAATAATCAACACACAACCACGTATAGAACAGAAATAAATTTCTGACTCACTTCAGTATCGAACCCAAGTCTTTCATTTGAAAGGCAAGGGCGCTGCCCACTAGGCCACAAAAGTCTAAAAGAAGTTGGAACCTGAGAGCAACTGCACCGAAGAGATTACTGAGTCGGGAAGTTGGGGAAAACACGCTGGTATGCAAGCAGTTAGCTTGCCCAGGTAGTTCCTCGGGTGCAGTTGCTCTCAGGTTCCAACTTCATTTAGACTTGTGTGGCCTAGTGGGCAGCGCCCTTGCCTTTCAGTTGAAAGACCTGGGTTCGATTCTGATGTGAGTCAGAAATTTATATATATATATATATATATATATATATATATATATATATATATATATATATATATATATATATATATATATATATATATATATATATATGCGTGTGTGTGTAGAGAGAGAGAGAGAGAGAGAGAGAGAGAGAGAGAGAGAGAGAGATTGAAGAAAAATTCACCATTTTCTTTTGGAGCTTTCCAGTTTACCTAAAAATGTCAGGATCTTGGGTTATAAAACTCAGGCGTGTTCCTTCCGAACGTTTCGTAGTCCTATTTTGCCAGACAACCGCTGTCCATTAAAAAGAGGACTTTTGGGAAAGCAACTTGAGGTTAGAAACCCAAAACTTCATGATTATTTGATGCTGCCCTCAGAGGCGCTCTCCACGTTCTGCTGTATGCAACAAAATAAGAGGGAGTCTGTGAAGAAAAACAAGGAAAGTTATAAACATACATATATATATATATATATATATATATATATATATATATATATATATATATATATATATATATATATATATATATATATATATATATATATATAATAATTTTAACTTTAATAAGCAAATTAACTTTGTAACTATTGTATATTATCTCATTTCCTTCTTTGCACCACAAGAACACTTATTAAGTGCGAAATAAATGAAGCTTCCATCCACCTCAGATGGATTGAACCACTCATGAGGTGAAATGTTCTAGTAATGGCATATATATATATATATATATATATATATATATATATATATATATATATATATATATATATATATATATATATATATATATATATATATATATATATATATATATATATATATATATATATATATATTTATTTATGTATAATGTTGTATGTGTTTCAATGTGCGTAACAGTCCATCCTCTCTCTCTCTCTCTCTCTCTCTCTCTCTCTCTCTCTCTCTCTCTCTCTCTCTCTCTCTCTCTCTCTCTATATATATATATATATATATATATATATATATATATATATATATATATATATATATATATATATATATATATATATATATATATACATACATATACGAGGTATTTTCAATAAGTAATGAGAAAATGTCAGGCGAGACACTAAATATGATTTGATCAAAATACTACTTCTTGGTGAAGTACACATACATATATTCTATATAATGACAAACTGGTAACTTTCTATATTTGTAGGTCTGAGTTCAATGGTGAACGTGGTGGAACCAGTCTGATTCGGTTTGCCGATATGTGAACACTTGTCAAAAATCTGGGAAACATTGAGCAATGTTACACCACCAAATTTTGTGTTAAACTTAAGAAAACCAAACAAGAAGCTAATGGAATGTTAAAGGAGGCGTATGGGGATGAACAGATGAGCCAAGCAAGTTTCTATTGGTGGTTTAATAGATTTTCTGATGGAAATGAACAGGTTGAGGATGAACCCAGATCTCGACATCACATTGAATGGGTTCCTCAGGAACAAACCATTAATAAGGAATATTACCTTGCTGGAACAATGCCTCATGCCACAAGTCAACGCTGGTGACCACCTGGATGGCCGACAGGGGAATGAAAGTGGTACAACACCCACCCTACAGCCCTGACCTAGCCCCTTGTGATTTCTTCCTGTTTCCACGCATGAAAGACAGCCTCAGGGGAACCAGATTCCAGTCAACAGAGGAGCTGAAAGAGGCATCGGAAAGTTACCTGAAGGGACTACTGAAAAAGGAATTTGAGGAGGTCTTCCAGGATTGGGAGAGACGCATGCAGAAGTGTGTAGCTGCGAGAGGCAATTATTTTGAAGGAGACAAAATTGTGTAAGCTTATGAAAATAGAGTGTCTCTCCTGACATCTTCTCATTACTTATTGAACATACCTCATATATATATATATATATATATATATATATATAAAATCATGAATCTACAAATGTCGTTTAATATCCAATTCACGCTATTTCTGGAATATCACCGTTGGGGAATTGTTACCAAAAGGGAATTTTTAAGTTATAAATGGATCAGTTCCACGGGGTCTCAATCCCTCAAAACATTACCTTCCAATGATTCCAGTCGATGGTCAAACCACTGAGCCATCAAGAAAGGTATAACTTAATGCCGAATCTGCCATACTTATTTACCCATCTAGAGTGGGGAAACTGTGCTTAGCGTCGGAATTAACCCACCTCCACCATAACAGTTTATTGGTACTTTTGGAACACAGCTCTTTTTATGAAATCATCATCACACGTGTTTTATATACAATCTTGAAGCTACAAATGTCGTTTATTATCCAATTCACGCTACCTCAGGAATATCCAAGAAGGGGAATTATCACCGAAGGATAAGTTTTAAGTGATAAATGGATCAGTACTGCTGGGTCTCGATCCCTCGACACAGTACCTTCCAACAACTCCAGTTTATGGTACAGATCAATTTATCACTTAAAAATTCCCCGTCAGTGATAATTCTCCATCGGGGATATTCCTGAAGTAGCGTGAATTGATATTAAACATTTGTAGCTTCATGATTATGTCACGGTCTGACAAAAATTTCACAAAAAGAGCTATGTGTTCCAAACATACCAATGGGCTGTCATGGTGGAGGTGGGTTCATGCCGACGCTGAGTAGAATTTCCGCTCAAGATGAGTAAATAAGTACAGCAGATTCGGGATTAACTTATACCTCTCTTGATGGCTGTGGTCAGACCTTCGACTGGAGTCGTTGGACGGTACTGTGTCGAGGAATCGAGACCCGGAGGTATTGATCCATTTGTTACTTAAAAATTCCCCTTCAGTGATAATTCCCCATCGGGGATATTCCCGAAGTAGCGTGAATTTTATATTAAACGACATTTGTAGGCTTATGACTGTATATCAATCATGGTGTGATAAAATGTCATATATATATATATATATATATATATATATATATATATATATATATATATATATATATATATATATATATATATATATATATATATATATATATATATATATATATATATATATATATATATATATATATATATATATATATATATATATATATATATATATATATATATATATATATATATATATATATATATATATATATATATATATGTATATATATATATATATATATATATATATATATATATATATATATATATATATATATATATATATATATATATATATATATATATATATATATATATATATATATATATATATATATATATATATATATATATATATATATATATATATATATATATATATATATATATATATATATATATATATATATATATATATATATATATATTTATATATATATATATATATATATATATATATATATATATATATATATATATATATATATATATATATATATATATATATATATATATATATATATATATATATATATATATATATATATATATATATATATATGTATATATATATATATGTATATATATATATATATATATATATATATATATATATATATATATATATATATATATATATATATATATATATATATACATATATATATATATATGTATATATATATATATATATATATATATATATATACATATATATATATATATATATATATATATATATATATATATATATATATATATATATATATATATATATATATATATATATATATATATATATATATATATATATATATATATATATATATATATATATATATATATATATATATATATATATATATATATATATATATATATATATATATATATATATATATATATATATATATATATATATATATATATATATATATATATATATATATATATATATATATATATATATATATATATATATATATATATATATATATATATATATATATATATATATATATATATATATATATATATATATATATATATATATATATATATATATATATATATATATATATATATATATATATATATATATATATATATATGTATATGTATATATATGTATATATATATATATATATATATATATATATATATATATATATATATATATATATATATATATATATATATATATATATATATATATATATATATATATATATATATATTCTTTTTTTACGTTTTTCCGTGGTTTTAGTTGGAAATATCATTCTGTGAGACAGGTAGCAACAATTTAAGGTAATTTAGCCTTGTGAGTCTGACTTCGTGGGTGCGGGAAAACGTAAAAAAAAGAGGAAAACAAAGGAGAATTTCATATGAGCATAGGGCTCTTGTTACTGAGGGAAATATTACGTAAAACACGTGGGCACATTTAAAGGAGTGTATTTACATAAATGACATCAGTACGGGAAAGAGGAACTCAAGTAGATTGAATGAAACTGGGGAATTCCAGCCACAGTCCGAGAAGCTTCCACGAAGGGTCCTTATACGCCAGTAATGAAATAGACAAAGGAATAATGAATTCGAGGCTGCACTGAGGGTGCCAAAGGAGTAATAATGACTTAATACTGCCGATGCAAGAGGCGCACGGACATTAGACAAGGGTGATTTCTGGCTTTCTCATTAAGCAAATATTACGAGACAAAACGTGACTGAAATGGGGCTCTTCCAGGGTACTTTACATTAGCAGATTTTCCGAGAGCGAGAAGGCAGTCCGTGGATGACTTGTGATTTCCGAGGGCGAGTTTCTTCCACGTGGTGAGATGCAAGGGCTTCCGTAAAAGCGGCAAGGCGATGGGGATTCCTCGAAACTCCAAGCAATGGCGTGGGCTCGGGAATACGGTCGAAGGGCACGAGGAAAAGTATACTTTGGAAAGGGCCACGTGGTTAGGATGCAAGGGCATCGATGGGGCCAGGTGTTGAGGGCGTCTTCACTCCATATCTTCCAGCCATGGCGTGTGTGTGTCGACCTCGTGGGTTTCTGCTTTTATCCCCTCCTATGGGGCAGGGGTGTGTCCAACACAGATGTTTTGACTCATTGCACCTGCTGCCCGCAGGGAGGTTTTGGCCTGTAGGAGAAACAAAGCCAGATTACTTTTGCCTCGAAGGAAAGATCTTTATCAAAAATGGGAGCGGCCTTTAATCTTTTAAACCCTTTATTTAAGTCGATAGACAGATGGTCTATCGATCGGCCGGCTGGCAGTTAATAAACAACAACACAACCAACAACAAAAAGGGGGTGGGAGGCAACTTGCTAGCGAATTCTTGCTAATCATAATAATATATATCTTCTTCTTCTTCTTTTAATGTGCTTTATATATATATATATATATATATATATATATATATATATATATATATATATATATATATATATATATATATATATATATATATATATATAATTATATATATATATATATATATATATATATATATATATATATATATATATATATATATATATATATATATATATATATATATATATATATATATATATATATATATATATATATATATATATATATATATATATATATATATATATATATATATATATATATATATATATATAAATGTGTGTGTGTGTCTGTATGTGTGGAACAGTCCATTCCTACATGATAAATCTTTATAAAGCCACGCATCCATCACCTCATTAATAAAGTGTGAGAGGTCGTTACCAAAGAATGATATCTGTTGATAGAAACCATTCAGTGTTTTAAAGTTCGACCTACAAGTAATGCGCTTCTCCATCAGACCATGAATGGTCTCAGTGGACACAGTTAAAATGTAATTCTCTTAATGACATTACGCGATACCGGCAGAACAACATCAGATGTCGCTGATATGGCTTCAAGGGTTGTTATGTAGTTCTAAGTTAATTGAAACAAGTAAAAAATGCGCTGAAGTTTCTTCGGCGCAATCGAGTTTTCTGTACTGCCACTACAGAGTATATATACTCAAGGCCACCGAAAATAGATCTATCTTTCGGTGGTCTCGGTATAATGCTCTATGAGCCGCAGCCCATGAAACTTTAACCACGGCCCCGTCGTGGTCTGTCCAATATCGTTGCCAGTAGCTATGTTACGGCTAACTTTAACCTTAAATAAAATAAAAACCACTTAGGCTAGAGGGCTGCGATTTGGTATGTTTGACAATTGGAGGGTGGATGATCAACACACCAATTTGCAGCCCTCTAGCCTCAGTGGTTTTTAAGATATGAGGGCGGACAGAAAAATGCGGACGGACATACAAAGTCGGCACAATAGTTTTCTTTTACAGAAAACTGAAAGTAGATTAGACAATGACAAGATTGCATTTGGTCCCGTTATTGCACAGTCTTCTAGGAAAGAGAAGCCTGTCAACTTTGTCTTAAAAAGAAATAACTAAGAAATCTAGTGGATTAATTTGGTATATTTTGTTTACTTGTCTGTTTGTTTGTTTGTTTGTTTGTTTGTTTGTTTGTTCTGTCTTTCACCAGCAGGGACGGTAATGTTTCCTGCGCGGAAGAGTCACTTCCTTTACACTCCTACCACTGAAAAATAATTTCCGTTCCACAGGACAACACTGATACAGGGAGAACTGCTTCTCTTGAAAGTCTCAACATCAAAAGAATTGTACCGGCGCTAAATTGCCAATCATCGGCTGTTCCCCTGTTCCTATATAGCATGATGCGATTGTTTGTTTACATTTGTCCGCCTCCTCCTCCTCCTGTTTTTATGCTGTTTTCTTTTAGTGTGTTTTCCTCTTTCATCCTGAGAGGTGCGCCTTCCGCTCTACCTTTTAAGTTTATTTTTAAGTTCCTTTTATTAAGCTCAGTTTTTTATTAAGTTCATTTTAAGTTTTCATTTACTGGTTTTTAATGTGTAAATGTATTTAAGTGCGATTGTTTAAGTTCAACTGATTTTCTATTTTTAAGTTTTTTTATGTTTTTGTATATTTACTTTTAACTATTTATGCTGAATGTCCCTTTTTAATTTATAACTGCACATGATGTCCTGATGATGTGACCACGGGTCAAGAAACGCGTAGACGAATAAATGTATGTACTGGTTCTGTATGTGTTCCTGCGCCCTTCTCCTGCCTACTATAGTGTCCTCCTGATATGTGGATTATATATATATATATATATATATATATATATATATATATATATATATATATATATATATATATATATATATATATATATATATATATATATATATATATATATATATATATATATATATATATATATATATATATATATATATATATATATATATATATATATATATACATACATACATACATACATACATACATACATACACACACACACACACACACACACACACACATATATATATATATATATATATATATATATATATATATATATATATATATAGCCTATATATATGAGTGTGTGTGTAAACCGAAGGGAATTATAGGTGATAAGAAGTTCGTCGCCTCAAATGTTTCCCAACTGCTTTTCTCAAAAAGAGGGCGCTACTATTAGTATATAACGTTCCTGAACTGAGTATAATGCAAAGTTCCATTAACTCGTTAACAATAGTTTTCTTAAAACGTTAATTGATTTATTCAGTAAATAATTACCTACAGTAAACTTAAAATTAATTCTAAAAATCCTCTAACTCTGAGGTCTCTTTTCAGATTCGAGGATAAACTTTACTCTGCCATGACTTCCGACATTGTTTATAAATGTTCATGTCCCAAGTGCAAACTGGGAAACCACGTTGGAGGTACGAATCTGTTGTCATCATTCTTTACAGTGAAAGTCACATATTGATCCTAAAGACTTGAAGATCATCACATCCACTCAAAATAGAGAAGGATTAATTATGTTGAAGTCTGTTTTAATAAAAGTTTTCTTCCCTCATTGAGTATGCAGACTACCCTACACACCTTTTATTGCTTAACTTCCTGCTTATTTGCAATGTTCTTACTTCTCTCCTTTTCTTGTTTTTAATTTTGAGTAAATTCTTTACCCTGGTTCAGGTGGGTCTTGTCGTTTTTATGTCACTGGATTTTAAATTTCTGTGGCCTTTCTTTATCATTGTGGTTATTTCTGACATTTACTGCCCTGGAATGCAGTCTGGCATTACGAAACGCTGTCATCCCTAATAAACTTGTCAAAATCATCACAGTGCCTAATCTAAAATTAGATAATATATCGATAGTGTAGGTCAGGTCTGAATTAATTTCACGGAGTTATGCGTGATTGCATTCTCTTTTCACTCTAACGTCAGCTATATATTCTACTGTGTGAAACACGCCTGGTCAGGGTTGTTTTCTAAACGAATAACAAGAGTAAGCCATAAAATACATTTATCGAAAGAAATGGATATTCTTCTCGTTTGTTTCACTTTGTTGGGTGCTCTTGGTGTCCAGAGTTTTCAGTTGAACTACAGGTCGGTTTCTTTTGCTGGAAAACTGGAAAGTTTTTAGTCGCGTCTTTTCTCACTCAGCTTCATTTGGGACACCTGCCTCTTCAAAGCAAGTTTCCCTTTTTGATCCTGTTTGGCTTTTTCCCCCTTTTTGAGAACGTAAATAAAATATTCTACCTTTCGTTTTCCCTCAAATTTCCATTTTATTTTTGTTCTCCTGAATTCAGGTGACAAGGATCAATACCAGTACTTATTCATACACTAAGTACGAGCAATTATTCATGCAATATAATATACATTACAATAGATCAATGAAAGCAATTCCTCCTAACATGAAAAGCAAGATGACTTTGTAGCACAGAGAAAATATTTGTTGCCCTCGATTGAATTGGCTTTATTGCCTTCAGTCTGGACAGTGCTGTCATTAAAGTAAATATTGTTAAATGTTACTATCATTACTATAATTATTATCTTGGTGACATTGTGAAAATTATTGCAATGTATGGGAGACTATGAAAATGGACCGCCAGTAATTACTTATCATTATTGTCATAAAGGAACAAGCAAAAAATGACTCTGGGCTTGCTAAACAAGCTTTCGTATAGATGATAACCCAAAAAACACAGGGGATTTTGTTTTTAAATAGTGATAAAAATCACAAGGAGATGTACTCACAGTAGATATTCTTTATCAT
>NC_089793.1:57635187-57638656 GCF_040412425.1 Macrobrachium rosenbergii
GTTTGTTCTGGTGAAATTAATTTCACGCTCTAGGGAGAAACCTGGTTTACAGAAAAAGACGTTTAGGTAGGAAGATAAAACTAATGGGAACCCGAAAATTAAGGGGTAAACCTTTGGGCGACTACTTTCAAGGGAAAGTCTGTCGATAATTCATGTCTTTTACACTCGCACAGACACACGAAAAAGTTAAGTATACCTTAGTTTTACCAGACCGCTGAGCTGATTAACAACTCTCCTAGGGCTGGCCCGAAGGATTAGACTTATCTTACGTGGCTAAGAACCAATTGGTTACTTAGCAACGGGACCAACAGCTTATTGTGGAATCCGAACCACATTATAGCAAGAAATGAATTTCTATCACCAGAAATAAATTCCTCTAACTCTTCATCAGCCGGCCGGGGAATTGAACTCCGGCCCATCGAGTAACAGTCCGCAGCTCTACCGACTCACCCAACAAAGAGCTCACAGACATACATGAATATATATAAATATATATATATATATATATATATATATATATAATATATATATATATATATATATATATATATATATATATATATATATATATATATATATATATATATATATATATATATATATATATCAGGACTACTGAAAGGAGGACATGCAACGTTTCTGACTTTCGCTAGCGAAGGCCAGTCACCAACGCGAGTGACCAGTACTTTCAAATGTAGCCTTGCATGTCAGTTGATAGTGATACATGAATTGGGAAGGTTGTCGTCGTTCCGTGCTCTCTGTTCATTGTGTTACTCACTGATGTAATGAAACTTAGCTTGAGTTTACCTTATGTCTTATTTTTTGCCAACTCCATAGTGTTTTTTTAATATAATGTAGTTAGTTTTTTTTCAAGTGCCTCATTTACGAACTATTTTGTGTCTTCCCATATTTCAGTAATTATAGAGATTTATCAGTCATTATGACTAATAAGTGTGGTATTGTGAATTGTAATGGCAACTACAATGAGGATCACAAGTGCCGTGTTTTCAAATTGCCTAAAGATGAGTCGGATAAACAAAAGTGGTTGAATGTGCTCCCCCCCTTGCCAGGATTTTGTGATTGACTCAGGTAAGTTTTTCATCTGTGAAAGACATTGGCCTTCAAACTCTCCACACGTCAAGCTACCTGGAGGATTTACTCGACCAGCAGTTCTGCCAAGCATAGTCAGTGTTCCTACTTCTTGCTTACCAACACCAAAGCCAGCACCTCGCAAACCCAAGCAAGAGGATGAGCAACTGAATTATTTTCTGAAGAAATATATGATCCATTCTTTTTGTGATTTCTCACCAGACAAAGAGTTACAGAAAAAATATGATAACCTTATCATATCTCAATCAGAGGATAAACTTGTGTGCATTTTCATGCCAAAAGATTTCCAGGTGACTCATTTGTCAGTGATTGTTTACAATGAATCTACTCTGTGCTCTCCACTAACTTTATCTGCTTTTAAGAATGGCATACGTTTTCCACTGGGAAAAAAAATATTAAATCCAAACAATGGTCTGAACTGCTACTCACAATTCTTTGAAGCTGTACATATAGTCTACAATTATAATTTTCAGGTGGATGAGGTTGTTAATAGAGTGGTGTTGATTATCCAAGCTCAAAATTCAGAATTGGATGATACCAAAAAGGCAAAAAAATTGAAATTTATTACTCGACAATTACAACTCTTGACTCACAAAACCTTCTCTGTAGCTGATTACTGCTTTGCTATCGAGTCATTTCCTAACTGTAACTATGACCAACTGCGAGATTTCCTAGTGCTTCCAAGCAAGCGAAAGTTACAGTTTGTTTTGTCTTCTGTAAACATTGATCAAGTCTTAAAGAAAACACTTCAAAAAGTTAAAAATTATCAGCAAAAAAAACGCTTTTTTGATAGTTGATGAAGGCAACGTCAATGTTATGTGTGATGCTGAAATGCTTGCATGGTGGACCTAGTGTTATGGTTCCAGTCATACCCGTTCATAAACTGACTTCAAAGTACCAATTCGACGTTGTGAAAGAAGCTGCTGCCCTTGTTGAAAAGTCAGGCGGGATTGTTATAGGATCGATTACTGACAATCAAAGATAAATCAACAGTTTTGCAAGCTGTTCAACAGAACTTGTGATTTCCAGGCCATTCATCCTTTGGATGGTACACGCTTTTGGTATCTTTTGTTTGACACTGTCTATCTGCTAAAGTATATCCGCAACAACTGGATCACAGAAAAATCTCAAAAGCTGTCTCTTGACAAAGAATTAGTTTCTTCTTTCTCGGATGTGAAGAATCTGTACAAGGCAGAAAAAGACAACATTTTGAAAACAACACCCTTAACATGCTCTGCAGTTTGTCCATCTAAACTCCAACTGCAGAATGTACAGCATGTTTTAAAAGTCTTCAATGACAGGGTAGTTGCCGCACTTGGTCTACAAGGAGCCTGTGAAACAGCCAGTTTCATGCAGTTCATTTTGGATTGGTGGAAAACTGTCAATGTTAGTGCCAAGGGACAAGATGTCAGACTAAATGATCCCAGCCGACGTGTCCAAGATCAAAACTCAACCAATCTCTAGGTTTTCTTGGAACAATTCAAAGAAGCAGAGTCGGCATGGTGCAACTCGTGTTCAATGCTTGACTCATGACACCAAAAGCTCTTGTGCAAACCCAGAGGGAATGATAGCTGTATGCAAACATTTGTTCACAATTGGATTTAATTATGTTTTGCTCCGTGAGATTCAAAGTGACAGAATTGAAGGGGAATTTTCAGTCTATAGGCAATCAACAGGGGCCAGTGCCTTCATGACAAACGGTGATGTTTCAGCTTCTTTAAAAAAAAATATTAGCACGATTCGCTGCATCGTTTTTGGAATCCATAGAATCTGATGCCTCCATTGACAACGCCCACACCTGTGTAGAACCAATCACAGCTGAGGATGCATCGTCCATCGAAGAGAGCATATCGGATGTTTCTCTATCATGCCATGAAGAGAGGTCTGTAGCCTATGTGGCGGGATGTTGGAGAGAAAATGTGAGGGGGAGTTGACTTTCTCTGAGGATAAACCTTTGCTGACTAGTGAAATGAAATACTTCATTGAAGAGGTTTCTAGGGGATCTTTAAGAATCCCTCATATGTGTACTCATGAGCTAGTTAGAACAGGGCTGTGCTTTGTGAAGAAAGCCAAACATAGAGTATGTTGTTGTCAAAGACGTAGCAACATTCCGTCTATCATGGTAACATTTTATAATCTTGGACTATCATCTAAGACGCTGTTCAAACATTTGGCCAATGTCCTACTTCATGGGCTACATAAACTTGAAAAAGACCAACAAAAAAATGCAGTGCTTCTTCAGACATCAATGAAAAAGGCACGTCTGTCAGGCTAATTTCTTGTCGGTAAGTGTGTATTTTTCTTTATTATTTGAAATTGATATGGTTTATTAACTATTTTCACATTACAATATTACTGC
>NC_089793.1:57639156-57646656 GCF_040412425.1 Macrobrachium rosenbergii
AAGTTCCGAGCGAACAGCAGTAATATTTGTAAATATATATATATATATATATATATATATATATATATATATATATATATATATATATATATATATATATATATATATATATTATGAGTTAGTATATATATATATATATATATATATATATATATATATATATATATATATATATATATATATATATATATATATATATATATATATATATATATATATATATATATATATATATATATATATATATATATATATATATATATATATATATATATATATATATATATATATACTGTTATATTATATATATATATATATATATATATATATATATATATATACATATATATATATATATATATATATATATATATATATATATATATATATATATATACATATATATATATATATATACATATATATATATATATATATATATATATATATATATATATATATATATATATATATATATATATATATATATATATGTATATATATATATATGTATATATATATATATATATATATATATATATATATATATATATATATATATATATGTATATATATATATATATATATATATATATATATATACATATATATATATATATATATATATATATATATATATATATATATATATATATATATATATATATATATATATATATATATATATATATATATATATATATATATATATATATATATATATATATATATATATATATATATATTATATATATATATATGTATATATATATATATAAATTTCAGCTCACATCAGAATCGATCCCAGGTCTTTCAATTGAAAGGCAAGAGGCGCTCCCACTATGCCACACAAGTCTAAATGAAGTTAGAACCTGAGAGCAACTGCACCAGGGAACTACCAGGGCAAGCTAACTGCTTGCATACCAGCTTGTTTTCCACAACTTCCCGACTCAGTAATCCCTTCGGTGCAGTTGCTCTCAGGTTCCAACTTCTTTTAGACTTTTGTGGCCTAGTGGGCAGCGCCCTTGCCTTTCAAATGAAAGACATGGGTTCGATACTTTTGTAACTTAGAAATTTATTTCTGTTCCATACGTGGTTGTGTGTTGATTATTTCTACCTTATTCATTCAGAAGTGATAACCCGAATGGAATGCTGTCAACTGGGTCATTGCTGAGTGAGGAAGTTGGGGAAAACACGTTGGTATGCAAGCAGTTAGCTTACCCAGGTAGTCCAGCAGGTGTAGTTGCTCAGGCTCCAACGCCCTTAGACTTGGGTGGCCTAGTGGCAGCACCCTTGCCTTTCAATTGAAGACCTCTGATTCGATCCTCGTGAGTCCATACTTGATTGCATGTTATTTGTGTTCCATACGTATATTGTGTGTTGATTATATATATATATATATATATATATATATATATATATATATATATATATATATATATATATATATATATATATATATATATATATATATATATATATATATTGTCACAATGTACTAAGTTCCTGGTTGTTGCACAACTAATCACAAAATTCAAAAATTTACCTCATCTCTTAACAATAAAATTTAGTACTGAGTACTCTAAAGGTAACAGTGATCCCTTAAAATTCTTATTAATCACTCAAAAAATTAAACAAGTTTATCAAAACATGTGTGAGGCACCAACAATAAAACAAGAAATATACTAGAGTAAAAGGGCATCACTCCATCAAACAACTTTAACTGTTCCCTGTTCTTTATTCACTTCAGCAAAACTAAAGGGACAAAACATGTTTATCGCTTTGCCTTATGCACACAATTAATCCTATTTACTGGTGGTCAATAAATGAAACGCTGCTTTTAAAAAATTTAAATACAAAAATTTATTTTTAAATTCGAAATTTATAATAAGAATTAACAATATAAAGAAATTTACTATTACGTGATAACACCACAAAATTTCATTAATTCTTGAGTTAAATTATTAAACAAAACTATGAAAAGAATATTTTAGCAAATGAAAATTAAATCAAGTATGGAATCTTAAATTATTAAGAAATAATTAAATTGTTAAGGAAATAAATGATCAATCACCAATATACGAAATGTGAAAAATCAAGAGATTGTAAACACAAGAACACAAAAATACACAAAAGATTTACCAACAATAATTTCATTAAGGCAAAAATTTCTTAATACACCTTAGTAAACCATGGTAACAATAAGTAAAATTCACTTCATATTACACAGGCTTGTGAAAACTTTCACAAAATCACCTGAAATGCAGCTGCTTCAGATTCACAAAATATACTTTTTTGTTAGGCGCCGTTACGCACTTTTCCTACATTCAGATCTCAAAAGCTAAGATTAATACTATTGACCACACAAATATTTTATGCTAATAACTTCTCTCTTTTGAAGAAAGAGAAAGAGAGAGAGAGAGAGGGAGCCACACAAACGGTCACCGAAATCAGAATGACCAAATTTTGGGATGACAGTTAGAAACGAAACAATCAGACGAAGTCACTTCTTGAGCAAAATGTTTTGGGGCGAAAACTAACGTGTGAGAACAATATGTGATCAGATCAACACTGTCTTATAAAACATGACATGATCGATCGAGATATGTGCATTTAGTCTCAAAAAGGCGTATGTGACTCGAACAGAAAATCTCATGGGAAGAAGCTCTTAACGAAATCTCAACACAATCAAAACAGATGGCAGCTGGCTAGCCATAAACAGCAAGCTTTCAAAACAAGACGAAGAACCAAAGTTGGTTTTCGGAATGGTACATGAAACATTGCGAAATCATTTTCTTTTTACTCATATGAGAAAAAACCTTACACAACTCGATTGTCAATCTCTCACTTGTTAATGCGTTATCTTTCGCAATGACAACTGAACCAAAACACAACATAAGAAATCATGAGTACAGAACACATGTTACTGGGAGACAAAATGCGCGATCACATACTATGTTATTATTAAAACCTATTATTAATTTTAAATTATTCTGTTAAGTTATCTAAAACACTAAATGTTTTCAGATCTGGCATTATACTACATACGATATTTCAACGACTATTTACTAGAACAGTAAATATATCAAAATCATGGGATGATATATACATATTAAGAGGCAACACACACACACACACACACACACACACACACACACACACATATATATATATATATATATATATATATATATATATATATATATATATATATATATATATATATATATATATATATATATATATATATATATATATATATATATATATATATATATATATATATATATGTATCTAATAACAATAATAATGTATATATATATATATATATATATATATATATATATATATATATATATATATATATATATATATATATATATATATATATATATATATATATATATACTATATTATATATATATATATATATATATATATATATATATATATATATATATATATATATATATAATATATATATATATATATATATAAATCACGATATACTCTCAGGGGACATTAATGATAAACATATATCGACCATAGGCGACATCAGATCCACACCTGACAGGTGTCAGGGAGGCGGGGTTGGAAAACTCATTAGCACTGCTGTCCCCGTACTGTGTTTACAAATATGATAATCTTATTTCCATACATCTCTACTGCCTACCTTAAAATTTAAACAATTTACATCCCTTGACTGATATTCATATTATGGCTGTAACTTTCTTTTATGAAGCTAGATTCAATGATATTCCTTTCCAGTGTGTTATTAGAATATACAATACTTTTTGCCCCTTCCCGGTTGATAGCATGATTGTTCTCACTAACATGTACAAAACTACCACTGTTCCCCTGTGCATATCTCACACATTTTTTATGCTGTTCTATTCTCTTTTCCAGTGCTTTACCCGTTTGGCCAATGTAAAAGTTGTTACAAGACTTACATGGAATTTTATATACGCACCCTTTAGCACTGTCGGGAGAGTTCTTGATAAGTACATGTTTCACTGTTTTATTGTTCTTAAATGGGACATTACCACCAAAATTCTTAAGAAGATGGGGAACATCTTTCATATTATTATTATAAGGCAGTGCAAGCAAATTTTTTGTGTTGCAAGGTTCTTTTTGGTTTTGATACATAGTCTTTTTTGCCGCTTCTAATGCACTGTCAAGATATTTCAATTTCCTGCCTGTATTCCCAATCTTATTGATTTCCTCATCACTATATTCAGGGGTACATACACGTAATGCTCTTAAAAACATAGATGAAAATACTGATTTTTTAACCTTGTTGCTTTGTCCGGAATAGAAATGCACATAGGAAGAAAGATTAGTAGGTTTTCGATACACACTCTATTTAAACCCATTACTATTTCTTCGTATGAGTACATCCAAAAAGGGTACGCTCCCATCATTTTCCATTCCCATAGTGAATTTAATTGATGGTACTTAATGATTTAACTTGGCAAAAAAGTTATTTACATCGTTCCCTGGCCATACACAAATTATGTCGTCAGCATACCTAAACCATGTTACATTGCGTGGAATTATGTTTAATATTTTCTTTACAAAAAATTCCATATATAAGCTACTTAACACTGGGGATAGAGGGTTTCCCATTGCCATACCCAAACTTTGTGGGTAAAATTTACCATTAAATTCAAATTTACATTCTTTCACACATAATTTAATCTGTTCAATTAAAGTGCTTTTAGACAATGGGATATCCAGCTGTGCTATCTCTAAAAATTCCGATAAAAACTCCGTCATCAATTGGCACCTTTGCGAATTGTGATACTACATCAAAACTCACAAGCCTGGATTCACTATTAATCTGTACGCTATTTAGTTTATTTATCAGGTTCACATTATTCTTGATATTGGCATTTGAGATAGTACCTACCAATGGGTTGAGGATATCCACTAGGTACTTCGCTAGATTGTAAGATGCGGAACCAACTGAGCTGATAATTGGCCGGGCAAGAAAGTTTGTTTTGTGGGTTTTTATTGGGTCATACATATACGGTAGCGATGGAGAGGTCACACACAACTTCTTTATAAGGTTTTTGTTACCTTTTAACAGGTTTTTCCCTTTCCTATTAAAACCACTGTTCACATTGTCTACCGGGTTCTTATTTAATTCTTTATATGTGCTATCATCACCCAAAAGACTATCCATTTTTTCTATATATTCACTTTTGTTTAAAATTACAAGAGGGCCTGATTTCTCTGCTTTTGTCATGTGTATATTTTTATCTTTTTTCGGTTCATTGATACCAACCATAAATCTTTTGGGGACGTTTGTGCTGTCTGATTTTTTTATACTTCCATAAATCACTCCCTTAACTATGTTCACTTCTTCACTAGTTAAATCACTATACTTTTCCAAATTGCACAGTCCTTTAGCAATTTCCACACTGTTCCTTCCGCCAGTAGATAAAGCAAAATTTAAACCGTAGCCTAAGGCACTAGTTACATTTCTATCCAGATGTTTGTTTGATGAGTTGACGGCACATTCATGAATGGCGTTGTTGGTTCAAGGGCTTTATTGTCGTGTTTACGTTTAAAGTTTCCGATACACGTGACTCCTCATCTTCAAATGACAATATTCACGTCGGGAATTTCTCCAATCTGGTGGTACTAAGTATATCTTAGTTAAACCAGACCACTGAGCTGGTTAACAGCTCTCCTAGGGCTGGCCCGAGGGATTAGATTTATTTTTACGTGGCTATGAACCAACTGGTTACCTAGCAACGGGACCTACAGCTTATTGTGGAATCCGAACCACATTATGACGAGAAATGAATTTCTATCACCAGAAATATCTGGTGGTACTGAGGATTTAAAGTGTCTTCTTTTTCTCGTGAGATCTTCAAAATTCTTTTTGGTTTCCAATATCTTGATGTTGATATGTTTTTCCGATATAGCTCGCTGTATTTCACCGAACGGTTGGTCTTCTAATTTCAACAAGGAATTAGTTATCATCGATCTTGGTATCACTTGTTCATCCCTTGTTGAAATTAGAAGACCAACCGTTCGGTGAAATACAACGAGCTCTATTTGAAAAACTTATCAACATCAAGATGTTAGAAACCAAAAAGAATTTTGAAGATCTCACGAGAAAAAAAAGTTTCTTCGGCCCAATCGAGTTTTCTGTACAGCGCATAATGCTGTTTGAAACTCTCAGCCGCGGTCCATGAAACTTTCAGCCATGGCCCGGTGGTGGCCTGTGTTCCTAGGCTGACCACATCGAAATAAAAAAAAAAAACACCTTTAAGGCTCTAGACGAGCCGTAGTGTGAAACTCTCAGCGTAAACCGGGCAGCGCTCAGTTGCTCGCCTGATGCGGTCAAGTGAAGGTGCGTCGGCAGCGCCTCCGGAATTAGACTCGGTGATGCCAGAGGCACGATCCATGGCCAACCTTAACCTTAAATAAAATAAAAACCACTTCAGCTAGAGGGCGGCAATTTGGTATGTTTGATGATTGGGGCGTGGATGATCAACATACCAATTTGCATCCCTCTAGACTCAGCAGTTTTTAAGATCTGAGGAAGGACAGGAAAAAGTGTGTACGGACAGACAAATAGCCATCTCAATAGTTTTCTTTTACAGAAAACTAAAAAGCAGCAAATCCAAAGCAAAGGAAACCCGAGGTGTCCTTCAAGAAGGATTATGGGGAAACGGATGCAGTTCAACTAGGCTTCATCGACAGGGCGATCACGGAACTGGGGTCACTGATCGGGAATGTATTGGGTCGGACCTGTTAAGCTCGTCCGACCTGTTAAGCTCGTCCGACCATCTTGGACTGAACCGAGGAATGACAAGGTTTCATGCTTTCTAATGTCAACGCTTTGGAAATCCATCCATGCTTCTGTCTTCCAATATTTCATGAAAGCCAGTCTTCTTTCAGGACGCAGAGAAGTCTATCACTTCCTTCAAAATTAAGCCCCACTTTCTTCCCGACCTTTTCTTCACTTATTAAAAAAGTAAAAAGCCAAACATCACAATTTCTTAAAATTCCAGACGCCACAATGTTCGTAATGCCATATAAAAGTGTAATAATAACTTTCCTAGCGGCAAGGAATGGAATACAGAGTTTAGGCCAAAAGGCCAAGCAATGGAATCTACGAGGTCATTCAGCGCTGGAGAGGAAACTGAGAGTAGGTATAGGTTTGAAAGGTGTATAACAGGAGGAAAACCTCGCTGTTGCACTTTGCAATAATAGTAAAACGCAGCCAATTATCCCGGAGTAATATTGTTACGAGAAACGTCCACACAGAATCAAACACACAGGTCAGGCGCAGCCACGTTTGGAAAACAATTTGGAGGAAACAAAAGAGCCGCCCCACGTAAACAAATCAACACGAAGCCTTGAAGGTCTGCCACCGCTCTGACTGA
The DNA here is from genome assembly GCF_040412425.1 of Macrobrachium rosenbergii. Classification (NCBI taxonomy): domain Eukaryota; kingdom Metazoa; phylum Arthropoda; class Malacostraca; order Decapoda; family Palaemonidae; genus Macrobrachium; species Macrobrachium rosenbergii. The sequence continues at coordinate 57,646,560 of NC_089793.1, forward strand.
CTGACATTTACGTCACTGAGCCTCGTTAGTATCAAGGTTATTGCTGCGCGCGGGACGATCCCAAACAATTTATTTCGTACTTGACTTCATGAAGTGA
>NC_089793.1:57654156-57656629 GCF_040412425.1 Macrobrachium rosenbergii
TGACATTTTGATCATTTTATACTAAAAAGTTTTTGATCTCATAACGTTTTATAAGATTTACATTTTCACTGACATCAAATGCAGAAAATGGAAGGAGAAAATAATCTGTTTGTTGGAAAGAACGAAAGTTTGACCTTCTCCATTTCCAGAGGATAATGATGGAGACGGGAGGTCAGTGAGGAGGGAGGAAGGAAGATAAGAACAGGATATAAGAGGAAGAAAGTGGAGAGACACGTAATAGGGTGTGAAGTTGCGAGAGGTGAAAGAGAAGGTAATTAAGAGCGGGAATAATGAAGGACAACTCTTCTAGAATCCCAAAAGTTTAGAATTCCGCGACAGAAATTGTACTGAAGGCATTTTCTAAAAAATGCGGCATCGGGCTTTGAACTGCCAGGTGTCCTTAGCTTTTCAGGCAAACTTCAAGAATTTTTTTGGGCTCTTCCTCTTCTGGCTCTCTCTCTCTCTCTCTCTCTCTCTCTCTCTCTGCAGACATGCAGTCATGTGAGATACAATATAAATGATAATGTTTTTTAGGCAACAGTCTTAGGAAGAAATATTTATATCAAATTCTTTTTGTCAAACGATTGCATCATAATTTGCTTAAAAAATCAAAACTCAAAATAAAACTTTAAAGAAAATGGTTATGATATATATAAAACTACGTGTATCCCTGTTATGTATTTACCTTTCTGCGTGTAACACAGTCTACATGAAATACTTTAGTTTTAGACTTGCCGTTGTCCAACTATCACATTAATGTCGAGTGCATAGGAATGCAGAATGAAAGTCGTCATTTATCGTTTCTACTACCTCAGATTAACGCCACTGTTAGCAGTATGAGAATGACAACCTTTAACGCAAAGATTAAAAGTGTCTGCAGTCAGCTTCGAGATAAGATGTTACTCAGAAACCAAAAATATCTTGGTCGACAAATGTGAACTGTCTGGACATCATGACCTGAAAGATATCAAACTGTAAATTTAACTTTCTGCTTTAATTTCAATCACAGGAATTGGATGGCGTGTATAAAGGGATGGCTCAAAGTCTGGATGGAAGTTCAGGAGCGAACAAAGTTAATGGATAACAGTTAAAAAAGTTTCTTTTTTCTGTACAGCGATAATGCTGTATGAAACTTCTCAGCCACGTCATGATCTCTCTTACCGCGGGCCCACGAAACTCTGCCACGGTCCGGTGGTGGCCTGTGTTGTTGGTATCTGTAGTGGTGCAGAAGTATGTATATAGCTAACTTTAACCTTAAATAAAAAATACTGAGCTAGAGGGCTGTTTTATATGTTTCATAATTGAGGCTGGATGATCAACATAACAATTTGCAGCCCTCTAACCTCAGTAGTATTTAAGATCTGAGACAGAAAAAGTGCAGATGAAAGTGCAGACAGACAGACAAAGCCGTCACAATAGTTTTCTTTACAGAAAAATCTGAAAATCAGGCCTTGTGATCTGGTTTAAGTATTACGTCACTACTGCTCTTTAAATGATATAAAAACACAAATACTAAATGCCATATATAAAAATTTAAAAAAACACATTTCTTCAAGGAAAACCATAGAAATGTGAAGGGTGAAAAAACTCCTCCACAGTTCATGCATAGCCAATTTTATTGTCATAAAGCCATATTCATAAACTCTTTTTATTATTAACAGTTTTCTGTAATGAGAAGTTGGAGAATTTTCTGATGTACTTGGGAAGTTTAAAACCATTTAAAGCCAAAAGTTCTCCAATTTCATGGTTGCAGTGTTATCCCAGGACCCACTGAGACAGGTCGGCCAGACAATGACGTCACGGGCTCGTCGCTGGCGGACCCGCTACCTGGGTACTACCGGCTCAACATTAAATACAATGACCGATTATCTTCCTCGTCTTTGCATTAATAGTTTAGTTTTGTATTAATTTTATTTTTAATGGCAGTCTACCAGTAACCTCATTATTTAACAGCGTTGGTTATTTTGCAAAAAATACAGCCTTATATGTCAAAATTTTGTAGTTTTCTTTTTCTTTTTTTATTGATACACGAGGATAAGAACTTCAAGTAATCTTTGTATTGTTTTAAACACCTTAGACAAACATAACGTAAACGGCAAGAAGATAACCCAGAATACTCGGAAACGTTCAATAAATAAGGAAATTTGCTCCCATGTAACCTGTATTCCTGCAACAATGATTACTAAATATTCAACTATTATTTTTCCTCATTTTACTTCTGAGGATTCTATTTTCTCGATTTTTTTTTAATTCTTTGGCACGCTGTTAAGGGGCCAACAGAAATATAGCCTACAGATATTTTGGCAAAAAATCTATCACCTCAATTGGCACACCAATTCCCGACTATTCTAAATGACCAGGTTTTCATTACTTTTCCCTCCATGAGCGTCATTCCATCATTACATTGAATACTCTCCCCAGAACTTTATTATCTGAGAGAAGAAGAAGACATTTTTGGGGTGTATTATACACA
>NC_089793.1:57657129-57662129 GCF_040412425.1 Macrobrachium rosenbergii
GATCATAAGAAACAGAACAGGTATGCATTTACAGTATATAGAAACCCACCTTCGCTGTCTCCTACATTCATTTCTTAAGCTACCACGACGTCTCCGTAAAATCATGGTAGGGTGCAACCTATTCCTCAGAGGACTTAGGATATGTTCAAATGAGTACTGGATCAAGAATTTAACACGATCCGCCAACACCTAACGCAACTGCTCTATCCACCACACATTATCGAGAGGGCTATTAATAAAGCAAATAAAATATACTACAGAGGTCCCACTCACAACAGACAAATAGATTTCAACAACAAAATAAAGCTTCCATACGATGAAAACATCCAAAAGGCCACCGAGCAACTCAGTTCTGATAATCCTTCATTTTCCATTATCCCAAATCCATCGGGAGTTCGCTCGTTAACGTATACTTAAATAACAAAAAGGGAAGAAGCCGGAGTTTACAAGATACCGTGTAGTAATTGTCATGACATTTATGTAGGCGAGACAGGTAGATCGCTCGCAAAGAATAACAGAGCACAAAAGATCAGTACGTTACGCTTCGGAGAGTTCTGGAATTTTTCCTACATATTAGAAATACAGGGCATGTCATTAACTGAGGTAGGGAGTTGGTTTTCAAGAGTAGCTGTCCGTACAAAAGAAAGATGCTGAATCTGCTATCATCAATCAAACTAACAATATGAACTCTGTCAGGGGAGGACATTGGAAATCGGACGCCATTGACACCTTAATCTCGCACCCTTTTTGGAAGAAGATGACCCAAGAAACGCGACCGCCAGATCCATCGCCAAACGGGAGCTAATGAGGCCAAAACCACTAGGAATTTGGTCAATCTCCTCCTTCTTAAGAAACGCCACCTCTTAACATCGGAGGCCTAAGGGCACACCTTCATGTTTTTGTATATATACCATTGTAACTTTCCACCTGTCCATATTCTACCAGTGAACAGGGGCACAGAAACAAGTGCCAGAAATATATGGTTTCAACGTTTAAATAGTGTTTTATGGGCCTTCTTATTTTCATATTACACTGTAGTATTACAGGAAAAAGACATTCATATATATATATATATATATATATATATATATATATATATATATATATATATATATATATATATATATATATATATATATATATATATATATATATATATATATATATATATATATACACACACACACTGACACATATGGCGTCCAAACAATTCATACCAGACAATTCAGTAATAGAAGGCTTTTAACTAAACTTCTCATTTGAATAAAGAATATAGAATTTAGCTCGAAGGTCAAGCGCTGAGACCAGTAATGTCATTCATTGCTGAAAAGGAAATTAATAGTAAGAAGGATTTAAACGTGTAATAGGAGGAAAACCTCTCAGTTGCACTAAAAAAACAATTTTTAGGGGGTGGAAAGTCAGATGGAAGAAAAAGAATATGATCGAAGGTACAATAAAAGAAACGGGAGAGGTTGCAGCTAGGGGCCGAGGGGACGCTGCAAAGATCCTTAAGTATGTAATAAGGTATGAAACGATTATTTTAAGTCAAGTGGTGGTGACCCATTCATTTGTATATTGTCGGCTTATTTTAAAGTATAGCATTGTCTGTTTTTTTTTCCCTTTTTTTTTTTTTACTGAATTTTATTATCAGCTATCAGCCCGTGAGGTATGGAATGGCCACTTGCATGTTTGTAAATTTGGAAAAGTGAAGAAAGAAATCGGTCTATAAAGAAAACTACGTTTACCATGAACATAAAGAAAATGCTGGTGGTGCAAAAAATATGCTGGCCTTTTTTTAAATACTGCAAGTTTTAAGATTCTTTGTTTTAGCATTGTGTTCAGTAATAAATGCAAAAATTCATTTTGTCAATTTATTTTAGTTGGTTAAAGTTGAATTCTAATAGCAGTAGAAATTATCTAAGTGTCATAAATTGTCATCTTTTTTACCACTAAAAATTAAACAATACATTTGTGTTTGTATTTATTTTTTTAGTAATATTAGTGGTACCAATGTCCGGTACTGAATTGTCTGGTACCAAACTGTCCTAGTACTGAATTGTCCAGCACCAGAATTTTCCGGTACCGAATTGTCCTAGCACTATATATATATATATATATATATATATATATATATATATATATATATATATATATATATATATATATATATATATATATATATATATATATATATATATATTTGCATCAAGATCAAGGGCAGGAACACAGAAGCAGATGACACAGTAACCATTTATTCCGACGTTTCATGATTCTTAATCACATCATCAGAGATCTACGACAATAAAATACAATATATTAATATAAATTAATTAAAAAGAGTTATATACAAGACTTTACTTTAAAACGTAGAGAGCAAGCTAGAAAATTTATAAATATAGAACATAAAAAGATAAAATTATCAAGAACAGACAACACTCTCAAACACAGACGCATTTAGAAACAAAATAGCAAAAAACCAGACAACATACTTAAATACAGATGCACTTAAAAATCACTGGAGGGTAACCTACCAATCCAGAGGCCAAGAACACACTAAGTATAAAACACACACACACAAAATTTCGAAAAAGGCAGAGAGTTAAGACAAATACAAGGGTACAGCAGTTGTTTGACAATTCAGTGAGGGAACTCGTTGTTTAATATTTAGTGTTTCGAGAATAAGCAGTTCTTGAGGACTGCTTGTATAACCAATAATCTTAAAATCTTCATAGTTGATATCAGTTTTGCATTTAATGGTATGGCTGCGTATATTAGAGGATTCTGGGTTAGTTAATCGGCACCGGTTCTATAACTTATCCTCTGTGGGAATCGGCCCTCACCTTGAGAAGCCGCCTGGTGGATCCAATATATTTTCCTAAATTACATTTAGGACAATTGTACTCATAGACAACACCAGACGACATCAAAGGCGGTAGCCGATCCTTAAATCTGAAAAGAGAGCCGATACTTTTTGGGTTCTTAGGAATTAGTTTAAGATCGATGGCCCCAATATATTTTTGGACGATTTTCATGAAATCCCTACGAAAGTTGTCATCATATAAGAAGGGAAAAGTTGCATATAATAGAAGTTTAGGCACATTATAACACTTAGGCTTATTGGAAAATTTTCTATTTAGAAGTTTTTTGAGGATCCTGTAAAAAACATGAGTAGGGAAACAATTATTGGAGAAGTATTGTTGTAAGAAGACGATTTCTTGGTGAAAGAGGACCCAATCCGACGTTAGAGATAAAGCACGATGTATTAAGGTGTAAATAGAGTTAAGTTTAAAATTGATAAAACAAAAGCTATAAAAATTGGACCCCAGACCAGTAAAAGTTTTCTTTCGGAATACAGAGGTATTAAAACTTATCATTATCCTTAGTTACGAGTATGTCTAAAAAGGCTAGCTTGGAGTCGTATTCTTTTCTATGGTAAAAGTGATGTTATGATGATAGAGTTAGAAAATTCTAGGAAGCGTTCTGCATCGTGGTCTTGTTTAAATAAAATAAAAGTGTCATCAACATATCTGGCATAGAATAGGGGACGATAAGCCAGGGGCACTCATCGAGTAATTGCTCCTCAGGAGCATGAAGATGTTGGCGAACGTAGGTCCGAGAGGAGAACCTATGGCCATTCCTTCTATTTGTCTGAAAAGCACGCCATTAAAAATAAAGGCCGTGTCCAGCACGGCCAGTTCTAAAAACATCTTGAAATGTGAGCGACTAAAATTATGATACGATGAATCAGGTGTGGGAAAAGTTTGTCCAAAATGATATCTATGGTTTCTCTAACTGGTATATTGGTGAATAATGACTCCACATCAAAACTTGCCATGAAAAGGTCAGAATCCTGTGGAAGAATGCGTTGTTTAAAATGTTCAGAGTTAGTTACGGTATACTTGTTACTGGTCAGGGACTCCAATAGGGAACAAGGAATTTGGCCAATTTGTAATTTGGAGTTCTATAAGAGGCCAGGATAGGGCGAAGGGGGACGTCAGGTTTGTGGACTTTGGGTAGACCGTACAAAATTCCAAAAGAAGAGCCTGTAACAAAAGATCCTGGTATGTGTTCTCGCTAATGATGTTCTCATTCTTAATACTATGGAGAAATCTATTGATCTTGTCTTTTTCAATAGATTTCTCCATTATTTTTAATGGCGTGCTTTTCAGACAAAATAGAAGGAATGGCCATGGGTTCTCCTCTCGGACCTACGTTCGCCAACATCTTCATGTGCTCCTGGAGGAGCAATCCTCTGATGAGTGCCCCTGGCTTATCGTCCCCATTCTATGCCAGATATGTTGATGACACTTTTATTTTATTTAAACAAGACCACGATGCAGAACGCTTCCTAGAATTTTCTAACTCCTATCATCATAACATCACTTTTTACCATAGAAAAAGAATACGACTCCAAGCTAGCCTTTTAGACATACCAAACTAAGGATAATGATAAGTTTAATACCTCTGTATTCCGAAAGAAAACTTTACTGGTCTGGGGTCCAATTTTTATAGCTTTTGTTTTATCAATTTTAAACTTAACTCTATTTACACCTTAATACATCGTGCTTTATCTCTAACGTCGGATTGGGTCCTCTTCACCAAGAAATCGTCTTCTTACAACAATACTTCTCCAATAATTGTTTCCTACTCATGTTTTACAGGATCCTCAAAAACTTCTAAATAGAAAATTCTCCAATAAGCCTAAGTGTTATAATGTGCCTAAACTTATTATATGCAACTTTTCCTTCTTATATGATGACAACTTTCGTAGGGGATTTCATGAAAATCGTCCAAAATATATTGGGGCCATCGATCTTAAACTAATTCCTAAGAACCCAAAAAGTATCGGCTCTCTTTCAGATTTAAGGATCGGCTACCGCCTTGATGTCGTCTGCGTTGTCTATGAGTACAATTGTCCTAAATGTAATTTAGGAAAATATATTGATCCACCAGGCGGCTTCTCAAGGTGAGGGCCGATTCCTACAGAGGGATAAGTTATA
>NC_089793.1:57667129-57674629 GCF_040412425.1 Macrobrachium rosenbergii
AAAATACATGTTTATGTTCAGTTTTCGTTTCTGTATGTGCAAATGCCTTGGTGTGTACACCCACAGCATGCTTTGCTTACCAGTTATATTCACATACCTTAAAAGCACACAGTCGGCTGCATTTGTGAAAAAAAGCACCTTACCCCCAAAACAATTGCTACAAAAGGTTTCTCAACTGTTTATTGTAGTATGAGGTGTGCTTAATAACATATCAAAAGTCTACCACAATCTGACCATGCAAAAGGTCTTATTTTCAAGATGGCGTCGATTAGCCCCAAAACCATACCCATTGCTCCTTAATTATCCATCCCAGAGGAGTAAATTTGCTGTGTTACACTATGTTTTGGCGGCCTGGGAATCTTTTTGCTCGTTAGAAATGTGATATGATAACATAATTGTGAATTGGGAAACTGCACCAAGCAAGGATTTTTTCGGTTATACAATTTATTTGGTGGAAAGTTGAGGCAATCGTTGTTTTCCCTCCCATTATTAAGCGAACATTAAAAACTGACACCGTGCCTGAGTGGGCGTAAGACACCAAGCTGCTTCTCACGAATAAACAAAACATCAAGGGCTACTCACCTCAGAAAAGTATAACGTGAAATTTTTAAGTCAAACAAACCAATCTCTCTCTCTCTCTCTCTCTCTCTCTCTCTCTCTCTCTAAAATTGCACATCAAAATTTTATGTACCTATTTCACTCATTTTATGTTCGCTTTCATGGAAAACTGTTGGTGTTGCAACACTTTCCATGATTAATGTTCTTTTATGCATTATCCTGTCTATTGTTTTCGTGAAAAAAGAGAAAAAGAAGAAAATACGAAATTAATGATATTGTTTATAAAATTCGCAGTGACTTCCTCTGGGACTAGCCATAATGAAGACGTCCAGGTCCCCATTGCGAAAAGAGAGGTGAAAAGAAGAGAAAGAAAAAATAGGAAGAAGACAAAAAGGAGAGAATAGGAGAAGATTGAGGAAAATGGAGAAGGGCGGAGGGAAGGAGGGAATAGGAGGAGGGATTTGAGGAGAGGCTGGTGCTACCTGCAGTCGGAGGTAAGACTGATGCAAAAGAGGTTTGTTTTACTCTAGTAGGAGTTCCACTTTTTACCTTTCTTAGATGAGCAAACCTTGAGGTTTACTTATTCGTGAATGTGCAGCTCAGTCTGTCTCTCTAACGCCCGCACAGGCACATGGCCTCAACTTGGAGAGCTTTTGAGTTTTGAAATCATCACCTAAAAGACAGGGAATAATTGTTTGTGTTAAGAGGGTACTGATGCTATGAAAACTTTCCCAGAAAAAAAAAAAAAACTTTAAAATAAATACAATAACATTAACAACAAACCTATATTTGTGCCTGACGCACAAACAAAGATTGCAATCATCTTTGAGAGACAAAGCAGGTTAGGTAGTAACAGACTTAAACAAAATGCCTTGAATCAATTTTATCCGCTGGAACTAAAACACTGTTTCTGTGTATGGATGGAAGATGAGTCACAAGCTTAACGTGCAAACAAGCAGACTGAAGATCGGTCATGATAAACCATGAAAGTAGCGAAATGAGTGACTAAATTTCTAATTTTTCATCTTTGTAGGTAAAAGGTTGAGAAAGATGCTTTCCTGAAGGACTGTGCGATAAAGGGATCCAGATGCTCTCTTGCCATTGTCTTCTTTTAGCTAACTTCGACGTGCATGAAAAGCCATGGAGCCATATCAGCAACATCTGTTGCTCTCCTACAGTTATCGCTTAATGGCATTTGAATAATTAGATTTTAATGAGTGTTTCTCACGGCGGCTTCGGGGGCCAGCAAGCGCTTCCAAGGCCTGATGAATATGCGCATTGCCAAATGTTGAACGCTGACGGGCTCTGAAGATGTTTGTTTGTTAACGACAAATGATGAAGTCATGGACTAAAGGCTACGTAAGATGGACTGCTCCACGGGAAACATAGAAAATTATGTATTTATATATATATATATATTAACGAACCTTTACTATATATAATATATATATATATATATATATCCTATATATATATACATATATATATATATATATATGTAAGATGGATATATATATATATATATATATATATATATATATATATATAAACATATATATATATATATATATATATATATATATATATATATATATATATATATATATATATATATATATATATATATATATATATATATATATATATATATATTATATATATATATATATATATATGATATATATATTACATATATATATATATATATATATATATATATATATATGTATATATATATATATATATATATATATAGACATAATATATATATATATATATATATATATATATATATATATATAATATTATATATATATATATATATATATATTATATATATATATATATATATATATATATATATATATATATATATATATATATATATATATATATATATATATATATATATATATATATATATATATATATATATATATATATATATATATATATATATATATATATATATATATATATATATATATATATATATATATATATATATATATATATATATATATATATATATATATATATATATATATATATATATATATATATATATATATATATATATATATGTATATATATATATATATATATATGTATATATATATATATATATATATATATATATATATATATATATATATATATATATATATATATATATATATATATATATATATATATATATATATAGTATTTGTGTATATCTTATAATATTTCGCAACAGAATTTAGAAAATCTCCCAGCTGCTTTACAAGAGTCATATACGTTTGTAATAAAGGCCGTGAAATTACGAGTATATTAATTAATGCAATGTTATGCCATTTCATTTCAGCTTCACCTTTTGTTTGCTAAAACTTCAAAACCTCGTCCCTTCCCTCAGCCTTATCTGAGTTCTTGTTAGCGTTTAACGTTGCGACATTATCACCCAAATGCTTATATCTGTTATGTGTTTGAGTCCTCTGTACTCTCTCTCTCTCTCTCTCTCTCTCTCTCTCTCTCTCTCTCTCTCTCTGCACAGGATGTATGATTTATTTCGCAACACAGTCTCTTCTCTCTTTACTCAAAGGACCTTTTCCAGACACAGACAGCACAACCAAGAAATGAGACTTCATCTGTTGCTACTTATGCTATTGGACGTAATTTAGAGCCTACATATTACCTAATACGGATTTTTACAAAGGTCCGTACTGTTTTTTTCCTACTATACAATTACATGCACACGCGCTAAAACACACACACACATATATGTGGGTGTGTGTATGTGTTTGTTTATGTTTGTGCAGGAGTGTGTATATATATATATATATATATATATATATATATATATATATATATATATATATATATATATATATATATATATATATATATATATATATATATATATAGAGATCAGAGAGAGAGAGAGAAGAGAGAAATTTCTGAGAGAGAGAGAGAAAGAGAGAGAGATTTAGAGAGATTTTACTGCAAGTCTAAAAGGAAGTTGAACCTGATCCCTGATTTTAGTTATCATCAGAACTGAGGTACCAGCAAACCCCACTGTCCAAAATGACCCAATAAAAGATACTTTATTAGTGACATCAACACAAAACAGAAAATTGACTCACTGTAGGGATAAAAGAAGTTAGCGCCCAGGTAATTCCTTGGGTGCATTATTATTCCAACTTCTTTTAGACTTGGGCCCTGGATAACGCCTTATTTCCACCTGAGAGACCCGGGTTCGATCCAGTGAGTCAGAAATTTATTTTATTCCACACGTGATTGTGTGTTGATGATTTCTATCTTATTCACTCAGAAAATACATCGAATGAAAACATGTCTATTGGGTCAAGTCGGATTGGGGAAAACTTGCTTATGCAAGCAGTTATTGCCCAGGTAATTTTTGTCCGTGTTCATTCCAACTTTGACTTGTATGGCCTAACGCCCTTCACCTGAACCTGGGTTCCCGAAGTCAGAAATTTATTTCTTCCAACATTGTGTGTTGATGATTTCTATCTTATTCACTCAAAGGGATAATTCGAATGAAATGATGTCACTTGGTCATTGCTGAGTCGGGAAGTTGGGGAAAATCTCGCTGGTATGCATTTGTCCCAGGTAATTCCTTGGGTGCAGTTGCTTAAGGTTCCAACTTCTTTTAGACTTGCCGTGGATACACGCCCTGCTTTCCACCTGAGAGACCTGGGTTCGATCCCGACGTGAGTCAGAAATTTATTTCTGTTCCACACGTGATTGTGTGTTGATGATTTCATCTTATTCACTCAGAAGGGATAATTCGATTGATGTCTCTTTGGGTCATTTGCAGTCAAAGTCTACCCCAGTTAGCTTAAAGTAAAGTCCTCAGGTTCCAAAGAAGGCATGGCAGTGGATAACGCCATATAAAAACCTGAGAGACCTGGGTAGGTCAGAAATTTATAATCATTATTATTATCATATATTATTATTATAATATATATATTATTATTATTATTATTATTATTATTATTATTATATATAACTGTTCTATATATATATATATATATAGGAAACATGATTATACAATATATAATATATATGATTATATATTTATTTTTAGTACTTATTGTATATTATATATCACTATAATTTTTATGCAAGTGGTTCAAGACTTTAGATTGATTTTAGGTAGGTTGTAAAACTGTCCAAAATCATTTGTCCACCAAAGAAATTATTTAAGGGATAAAAAGAACGACAGGAACATGTTCCTCAGAATTCTAAGAAGTCTGTGGCCGGGTTCTTAATACTCAGAGAGGCTTGTATACTTTGCTATCTGGACATTTATACGTATGTAATCAACGGATAGGCAAAAAAATGGGTAGAAAACAGAAAACAAAGCAGAAGAAAAAACATAACAGATAACGTGGCGAATCGACCTCACCGTCGACTGACAGAAAGAGTGCTGGGAACTGGACAATATTTGCACATGGGTCTAAGAGAACAATCACAATATCAACTCCATTCTACCTTAAAGCCAAATTAAAGTCCTTCAAAAGAAGGCATCACATATAAAAATGGGAACAAGAAGAAGATTATTATTATTATATTATTAAACTATTATTGTTAGAATTATTATTATTATTATTATTATTATTATTATTATTTATTATTAAGTTGTTGTTATCATTGTCTCTGACTCGTACCTTTTCCAGCAAACATGACTTCACAACAATTCAACATAGTGAATTTTTATTTTTGGGGAAATTGTTTAGTATTAAGAATTTAGTAATAAATGTAGTCACTATTTGCCGTCAATGTAATGTTAAATCGGTAAGGTATTTGGAAAAACCAACATTTGTCAGTAAAATCCATTTATCAACTGAACATGCGCTTAAAAACTCCTTTTGACATGTATAGGACATTTGTAAATTGTAATGGCAAAATAGAACAGCAGAAGAAATGCATAAATATGTAGGTGGCTCAGTGGAATTTTTGACATATAGGAGATTGGATCGTATAAAAGGACAGAGGTAAAAAAAGGTAGTCGATTCTATGGATACTGAAAGGTATCATTATTCTATCACTTTAAAAAAAAGTTATAACCACATCATGGATTCTGATTAAGGCATATTGAACTTGACCCTATAAATTCAAAACTAAATTAAAATATTTAGATTTTACATTTGTAAATTGCATCAAATGATTGTCATTTGTTAACATATATATATATATATATATTTTGTCTATATATATATATATATCGATATAAATATATATATATTCGGCATATATATAAATATATGGTTCATGGTTTGATCGACTGATCGTTGGAAGGTAATGTGTCGAGGGATCGATACCCGACGGTACCAAATGTGTTTATACTTTAAAATATTTCGATGATGATTCCCCATCAGGGTATTCCGAAATAGTAATTAGATATTAAACGATATTTATATAAATATATATATATATATATATATATATATATATATATATATATATATATATATATATATATATATATATATATATATATATATCTGTGAATGTGTGTGAACGGGGAATATTTGTATTTTCGTATGTGTGTATGTCTATTGCATTTAGGTATTTGCACTGTTGCACTGGCTCCTAGGAATTTCATTTCTTTTTTTTTTACTCAGACTGTCGTCCATCTTCGTCTACCGAAGCTGAGCTGTCAGTCATATATTCTCGCCTAATATCCTCAAGAGGTCCAAAACCTTCCAAAAGAGGAAAGGAAATCATTGGTTCCTAAGTCTTTGAGACGCAGCAGTTTTCCTTCTGACGATTTAAAGAATTAAAGAAGTTTCAAGCACTTGCATTACTCGTGTGTTCAGAAGGAAAAGAACGCTGCAACATTACGCGATAACTTGATTGTAATTAATGTTTTCATCGTTAGATGTAGTTCTCTCCGTGAAAAGGAGGTTCTAAGATCGATAATATGGCTAGTAAGTACATTTAAAATATGTAACATAGAGGACCCTAATCTATTCCACTTGGCTAGACTCAAGTTTAAACCCTTTCTACGCAGTATAGTGATTTTTGAATGCCACTGAAACTATAGAATAACAAGTATTTTGCAGCAGATCTTCATCAATTCATTTATATTACATGATATTCTAAACCAACCATATAGAATCAATTCAAGAAGTATCTTTGATTTAATGTAAACCATTCCCGACTTACTGAGAGTTGGGAAACTTTTGCTTAAGGAAGAAACGTTTTGATAAAAGAAAAAACTCTGACTAAGACAAAGAGCTCACAGATCTAAGAGAAATATTGATGCATGAATAACTAATGAAAGAATTTACGAAATCTACAGAACGTATGCAATATGATCTTTACCTGTAAAGAACAATTATTGATGAGATGATTTTAAATTATATTTTATTTTGTTAACTAAATCTTTATCAGGATCACCTAATCTCTCTCTCTCTCTCTCTACTCTAATCTCTCTCTCTCTCTCTCTCTTTTATTTATGTGTTGAGGAAGAGAGAGGTATGGGTTCAGTTACATAACAGAATGGATCGTGTAAAAGTATGCAAGAAGATGGATATAATAGCCAAGAACAAAATGAGAAAAATGGGACACGGATACAAAATATAGATTAAATATGAGCAGAAATCTTCATGGAGAAAACGTCGATATACAGGGACGTGAAATTGGGAAGAAGGTTTATCAAGAAATGGAACCCAGAATTCGAGATGCAAATAGAGTAATATTGTCTGATGTGAATGGAGTTCTGAGTCGATGGAATGAAGATTTTTAAAGTTTTTGAATGCAGAACATAGTAGAGGTAAAGATTTTAACAGCGCAGCAGTGGTTGAGGTTATTGCGGAAGTGAGTGTTGAGGCCATGCGAATGGAAAAATGGAAAGAAACCAGGAGTTGATGGGATTACCAATGAGAGGCTGACGGTACGGTGAATGAAAGTTTGAGTTGTTAGCTATGGTTGACA
>NC_089793.1:57679629-57687129 GCF_040412425.1 Macrobrachium rosenbergii
GAATACACTGCTTTCAATCTTACAAAATTATTTGTGAAATGCTTAAGCATTTTATCTTTTAAAAGGGTTTTGATATCTCTTTATATACGTGTAATGGAAGCTTGTATTTTATTTGTATTCAAACGCTCATGCACATTATTGTCTTTGAATAGTCATATATTTACAATATATCTTGACAAGATTAAAGTTGCTGTGTTCCTTTGTCTCTTCGATGCCTCTGGGAAATCAAAATACCTAATTCTAATGAAATTACACTTCAGAAAATTGCAAAAATGTTTGAATTCCTGTAGCCATGATTATTATGTTTGCAATTTCTGTTGCTCACAGTCTCACGTATCTTGTTGGCTAGGTCAAATCATAATGCCTCAAGACACATTTGTCTTCATCTTCTTCAGCATAATTATTTCTTTGTGTTTTAAGATAATGTAATGGAACCTCTTACCTCCATTGACAAATTGGATGTGTTGTCCTAATTTGCTCTTGTTTGGAATATTTCCCTCAAAACTGGTGTGTTTTATCTTTTGTGTCTTCGATATAATTGCATCGAAGGCAATAATGATTCCTGCGATCATGAACCTTGCCCTTGACGCTGCCCTCGATCTTCCTGCTTTCAACCGAGAGTGTCTGCCCCTGGGAGCATGACTGTACATGTTGTGTGTGAGTGCGAGAAAAAGATTCCCAGCTACCACCTTGTTCCTTTGCATGGTAAAAATTCAGGTCATGTAAACGTATGCAACAAAACGGAGAGAATTTCGCGCGCCATTCATCTCGAGACGCCGTCTTTCCAAACGGAAAATTCGGTCGATCTCGTAAAAGGTCCAACTCAGATCTCCGCAGCTTTTTGATGGCTTTTGTCCCTTGGAAGCAAAGAAGGGCTAACAGAAAAAAGAGATGCTATTCCTTGGAACTTGTTGGTTTCTTATCTTTCCATTTTCTACTTTATATTTTGAAGGCAGTTTATTTTCGCTTTCTGAGATAAATCATGATTTTTTTTCTAGAAAATGGTTGTTTTATTTTATAATTAAAACTGTTCTCTCATCCCGTTTTTTGCTTTGAAGGGAGACAACATTTCGCATCTTTTCCTTTGTTTAAGTCTCCGCTGAGACTCGGTTTCTCTCTTTTCGTTATTAAGTCCTGAAGCCAAAAATTTTTTTTTTTTTTTCTTGGGGTTTCGAGTCTTTGCTTTCATCACCTTACTTTCTTAAAACCTGAATTCCAACACTCCGCCGTGGTCAAGGCCCAGACCTCCTCTCTTGGTTCTTAGCCACTCCAAATAAGTTCTCTCTCTCTCTCTCTTATTTAGAATCTCTCTCTCTCTCTCTTCTCTCTCTAATGTCTCTATCTCTTTCAAAATTCCTTTATCACTGTCAAAATTTCTTTAATTATCATTATTATTATTATTATTATTATTTATTATTATTATTATTATTATTGTTAACAATTTTTGTCGAAGGGTTATTATTATATTTTTCTTTTTATAGGGAAGGTGTCAGAGCTTCACTCAGGAAACAGCATCATTAATCAGCGGGAGAACATTTGTTTGACTGGTTGTCGTTCGACGCACAGTCCAATATTTCTGATTACCATTAGTTGTGCAACAATGTTTATGCTATTATTTTATCTAAGGCAGTTTTAACCATGCTATTCAAAAAAAGTAGTCTTTCAAGAATCTCCAAAATTAATATCAAATTTCAAATGCCTATTCATTATTTTTTCTTCTGGAACACAATTTGTAATTAAACTATACAGGTTGATTTGATCTTCACCTTTGGCACCTCTCGTCACAAATTGTTGTTTATTTTACTGATTATTCGAGGGCGAGATGAGGATAACTATTTGGATTATTTTCTTTATAAACTAAAGGGAACCAAACAATTCTTATCTGGAAATATAAATGAAATCTTGAATCAAATTCAAGTTATTATTATTAAAGACCAATGCTTATTAAAAAAATATGAAAAAAATTGATAAATTAACAAATATATAAGAAATACATTAAAATGCAAACTATCTTAAAAAATAATAATAAATAGATTAGGGCAGTAAACAGCCTTACCAGGCATCTTCGTTAGCAATGAACTTCTGAAGTTCCAATTGCACGACATCTTCTGGGAAGTTCCATAGTCCAACGGTGTGAGGAATAAAGGACATCCGGGACTGAGAAGTTCGACATTGAGGCACATTTACCGCATATTGGTGCTGCTGTTCAGCGAATCTGGTTTTCTCGGAAGGTTTTTGGAATCAGGGCTCAATTGTGAATGTGAAAGATCTCTGTTGAAATACAACTTGAAAAAGTGACAAACAAGAGACCATCCGTCGATGGTCCAAGTCATAACTGCTAATATTTTTTTCTTTAAAATTAGATTTATTTGCAAAAGATTATTCTGTTTCGAACTACATACATTTACATCTAGAATACACTGCTTTCAATCTTACAAAAATTCTTTGTGAAATGCTTAACCATTGTATCTTCTAAAAGGGTTTTGATATCTCTTTGACTACGTATAATGGAAGCTTGTATTTTATTTGTAATCAAACGTTCATGCACATTCTTGTCTTTGAATAGCCATATATTTACAATATAACTTGACAAGATTAAAGTTGCTGTGTTCCTTTGTCTCTTCGATGCCTCTGGGAAATCAAAATACGTAATTCTAATGAAATTACACTTCAGAAAATTGCAAAAATGCTTCAGAATTCCCTCAACCAGATTATTATGTTTGCAATTTTCTTGCAGAAATATACCACATGGATATTTGATTCCTCAGCATCACAAAACAGGCAATGAGAGTCTTAATTTATTTTCATTTCTCTTAATCTTTCTTTTTTGTTAAGATCTCATACATATATTTATATATTATTTCCTATCCACAATTAAATTTCATAAAGATGTTTTCCCAAATCAAGGACCAATTATAAAGGGATGTTTACTCTCAACAGCTGGCTGTACTCTGGCAATATGCTCACATATGTAGATTTAATAAAAGGAAAATTCTGAAGTGCTGTACATTTTCTAACTGTTACTAAGACCTCAGAATACGTGGGTTTATTATACATGAATTGTCTCTTTGTCTTAAATTTTCAGTAAACAACCCTTTCATATGTGATTTGTTATAATAATTTACATAAAACTGTATTCCTCATCACAGCCCTCTTTAAGAAAGAAGCACCTAAGTACTTTGTGTCTTCCATAAAAGACTTACCATCCCTATCCCTCCTTCAGTCTTTGACTTTGTTAAAGTGTCTCCTTTGATAAATTTACATTTTTTCCCGAAATGTAAAAGAAAACTTCTTAGCAATTAGTTTTGCATATTTAACAGGCAAAGGGTGAATATAGAGAATATACCATGTCATCGAAAAAATCAGTGTATTGACAATTTTACAGCTTTTTGATGTAATGTTTTCTCCTGTTGTGAAAGCTCTCCAAAGCATTCTTAATTTTACATAATATATTAGTCCACGAAGCTATTTCATAATTATCAGAAAATAAGAGTTGTAAAGGAACCTGTATATCCTTGAAGCCTTGAAGACATATCACTCCGTGGGCCTAATCCAAATATTTTCGTCTTAGCTTTATTTAGAATACAACCTGTGGCTGCTTCTAATTTGGACACCAATATGCTTATATCCAGAATTCCCTTATCACTGGGAACGAAATTATTTGAATCATCGGCAAACCTAAGATCTTTAAGGTTGTTATCATTTGGTAAGGGCAAGTGTTCAGTACAACTATTTCTTTTTATAGCAAGGTACAGAGGTTCCTGGAAAACAGCATCAAGAAGCTTAGCAAGGGAGAAGCCTCGTCGGACTCCCCTACGCACACTAAAATATTTACCAATGTTACCATTAACAATGCAACAACTTCCAATATTCTTGCATAATATCTTAAGGCAGGAAACCAGCTCATCACAAAAAAATAGTCTTTCAAGAATCTGAAATTAAAATTAATATCAACAAGGTCAAATGCCTTCGACCAATCAAGGTTCAAACAATAATACACAATATCTCTAATTAAAGTGTTACACGTATTCATGGATCTTCCAGGCACGCAAAATTGTTCAGGACTGATACAGCTGAGGATAACTGTTTGCATTCTTTTGCAGTTATCTTAGCCAGTATCTTATAGTCACAGCACAACAATGAGATTGGTCTCCAATCAGCCAAAGCCCTCTCGTCAGTACCTTTCGATATGAGGGTGACCAGTGCAGTACCCTGACTCTTGGAGAGAGTTTTCATTTCCATAATGTTTTCAAACAACAAGTTTAGTACATTCTTAATATCTTCCCAAAATATCTTATAAAATTCTATTGGGATCTCGTCTATACCAGGACATTTATTGTTAGCAATGGAACCATTAATATCACCTATCTCTCTGAAAGATACATTCTAATGGGATATATCATTATCAGAATCAGTAATTTTTTTTTTTTATACAAACTGCATAAAAAAGTTTTGTCTAGGTACATCACAAATGTTTTCCGGTAAAGTTTTTTGTAATACCTAAACACATAAAGTTCCATGGCGTGGCTATTTGTAAGAACAGTACCTTCATCAAGATTCTGCGACTATTTCTGTCATGACCTTTTTACCATTAACTGCTCTTTGCCGCCCAAGAAGGAAAGAGGAGGCTTTTTCCCCTTCAGTCCTGTCTTGAATTCTCGATCGTATTTTAACCCCTTCTAATATCTGAGATTTTAAACTGTTTATTCTGTCTTTGAGAATACTAATGTCTGCATAATCTGCATTTCCTAAAACACAGGAAGTATCATGTATTGTTTCCTTAGTTTTGTTTCGAAATAATTGATGACTCCATACTTCTGCCTGCTAATCCTTTTACCTTCTCTGATAAAGAATTGTTTCATTTCTGATTTCACGAATGATTCCAAGAATTTCTGATATGATGGAAATTCCTTTTACGCTTTTTCAAAAAGGTCCACAAACTCCTAAACTTCTCTTTAATTTCTTCGACTTCTAGTAAACTAGTGTTGAGCTTCCAAAATGAATTCCCAGGACTAGTGTTTGGATTAATCTTGGCTTTGCAAATGACAGCAGAATAATCAGAGCATGACACAGGTAGCATTTCGCTTAAAATTGTCTTTGAGCGTCAGACAGTAGAATCCATCAATGCGCGAACCATAGGTTGTGCGTGCATAAGAATGCTGGGGTTCCCTGTTATGCAAAAATCATACATCATTAACTAAGGTTTTTAATTAATTTGAGAAGTGATTTTGACACTTCTGATTCATCATTATTATATGGATTGTATGGATATTCTTATACAGTAGGCAGTAGGGCAATTCGTTGTCAAAATGCTCTTCCTGAAGGAAAATAATTTTAACAATGGGAATTTTACTACCATTCACCTCACCACGCACAGGACATATTCCAGAATCTTCTTTTCTTTCAACATGCTTTATTACAGAATTACCCTTCTTGGTGAGAATACAGGTTTCACCCTCAAGACAAATGGCTGGATTGAAAATGATCTTATACCTTGTGTTCTTAGACTAAATGAACGTCTATATTGTTGAAGGTGTTAAATGAATGTCATATCTCGTTGCAGTCTAACGTTAATACCGTTGATATTTAGGGTGGATATCCTGATGAATGTTAGTTATTATGAGATTTTCTGTTATAGTTTTTCGTTGCATTTTTACATTTCTTTCACTTTTGCTTATCCGTTTTTTCTTCTACAATGCCTAAATTACAGGTATCATTATTACATTTTTGACCTGCCAGTATTTCTTTTCTGTGGTTATTGAAAGAACTCTCATTCTGTCATTGTGTCTTTGGTACCTTTAAAATAATTGGAACTATTAAAGGAAGGCAACAATAAATCACCTGTTGGGTTTTGTATGCCATCTTGACCTCTGGAGCGGATGACTGAACCAAATAAATCTTGACTCGTGGGATACGCTGTCTCGGTGTTACTTCTGTCTTCGTCAGTGTCATCTTCGAAATGCCTCGATTCTTCCATGACGTCACAAGATCTCATATCGTTGTCACTAGGTAAAGCTTCAACAGAATTGCTGTCTGGTGAACAAATAAACGTTTCTCCGGATATTGCTCCGTCGGTTGCAAGAAGAACCACCGCATCAGTCCAAATGGTCCGTTGTTTGATGTTGCAGCTCGTATTCAATACGTCTGCCCCACCATTATGTCCTAATGCCCCATTTATAGGAACCAAATCCCTTTCGTCATATTTATATATATTTAGAGTAGTATCCGTGTCGTCATGCAGGTCAAACAAATGGCAAGTCTCCATCAGCATTTCAGACTCCGCTTGCACGGTTGGTTGCTCGTTGGCCCGTACTGGGTCGTTTCTAACATCGACAAGACGATCAATTGGAGAAGTGTTTTGGTGCATACCTTCACAAGTTCGAACGTCCACCGGGTCCTGGTGGCTTCCTGGCATTCCGTTTCCTTTACTTTGTTGGTGGCCAGATGAATGAGGGAAATCTGCTTCACTAGTGATATAAAGTCTTTGCGAACTCCAACTTCACATTCATTAGCAAAATGGCTGGTTTGCCCACAAAGTCTACATGTTTTCATCTGTCCTTTATAGTACATGTAAACATAAGTCTTAGCACATTCAACATATAAGAAAGAAGGAATCTGTCGATTAATATCCATTGAAACTGTTCTAACACCATTATCAATGCCTTTGTATCTTCCCTGACTTCGAGTGTTCTTATTCACATAACTCACTGTGCCATATCAGAAAGAATGTCATTTAACATGACGTTAGTCATTTCAAAAGACACATTTCCCACTGTGACGTACGACCTGTAAGTAGACAAATCTTCAACTCGGATTTTTAGGGCGTCTCTTACACTGATTTCTCTGCCACTGAACTCTTCGCAAATGTCTTCATAGTTCTCTCTCGAGCTTCATTGAACAATTAGCCTGGTTTTCCCTAATTCTGTAATACCTTTAATTTCATCATCTTCTATTCGTAAAGTATCATTAAAAATTAAGAGAATATATCTTCATAAATAGCACCCACAAAGTATCTAATACCGCTGGTAATTTTTTCAACCTCGGCGTATTCATTATGGAGTCAGAAAACGGAAGAGTCACTATTTCTGTCTTTCACTGGCACAATAGACTGTTCGTCGTCGCCAACTTTACTACCTGCTAAAGTTTGCTACTGAGACGCCCGGAGCGTAGCCCGAGGGTAAATGATTTTCCGGGCCAGGAAACCGGAGCAAAGAGTCCTGAGTTGTTACACGTAAAGAAATGCTAAGTTCACATTCCTACTTTACTTTAAGGAAGGTCAAAATAGTTACTGCATATTCACACACCGGTGGGTACACTAAGAAAGCTTTCGGTGACCTAGATGACGTATAAAACTTGTGTTTTCTTACAAGAAACCACAACACAACCTGGCCCTCTGTCGAGCGCTCTGTGATTTTAGGAAACAGGAACCTATCATCATGAACCACTCTGTCTACAAGAGATAAATCTCTGGCAGAAGCAGACATGTTTCGAGTTAATGAT